>NW_015388246.1:9441-11958 GCF_001527695.2 Protobothrops mucrosquamatus | reverse complement strand
TTTTTTTATTATGTAGCACACGTTGCTTAAGCTTTTCTTTCCTATTCTTGTTTGGCCCCTCCTACCCTCAATTCAAGCTTTCCTTCAGTACTAATTAGACCCAGGGCAATCCTACTCAGGGGAGTATATAAATTTGACAAATAAAGCGGGGCTTGTGTGTTGATACTCTGCCTACCATCATTCTGATTTTGAGCCCTCTGTGCATGTTACTGTTCAGTTATCAAGGAAAAGGAATGTGGTAGTGCTTCATTGCTATTTGTGCCAACAACACTAAGTCTACTATGTCTCTGCGTTATCATGAAGCCCGACAAAACCAGAGGCTCTTTGGATGTGTAGTCTTTCTCCTGCATACAGATAGTCCTCCTTTAGCAACTGCCTCATTTATCAACCGTTTGCAATTATGACAGTTATGAAAAAGTAACTTTGCAACCTGTCCTAGTATTTGTGACCTTCCCCGGTCTATAAAGCAACGGTCTCCTCTAACTTTTCTGGCTTTGCGGACCGGTGTGTGTGTGGGAGGGGATGGTTCTGTAAGAGCGGTAGGTGAATGCATGTCTGCACAGCTTCATTTGCACAATGGCTGGCACATGGCCCGGCACTCGCACAAATGGAGCTGCGTGCGTTCGCCCACCCACTGTGTGTGCAAGTGGAGGTGCTTGCTTGCCTGCCACTCCTGTGGCCCAAAGCAAAGGAACACTGCAGTAAGATCTTAAGCACAGTTGCGGTTTCACTTAGCAAGTGCTTTGCTTAATGACTGAGTTGCTAATCCCCAGTCACTATATGAGGACTACTTGTAATGCTGCCCTCCAGTCTAGCCAGTTCCCTCCTTTTCCTTGCCATTCCATCAATCTCTCTTCCCCCTTTGTTTTTCTGCAAGAAATCTTATGCCTGTGAGAAAAGTTTGTTCCAGCTGGCATTATGGAAGAAGGAGAACAGCTTGCCTGTCTAAGAGTTCACTTGACAGAATGGCAGACAGTGCAAACTATCACACCTCCAGTTTTTGCTTGCGAGTTTTAAAACACATTAACCCTCATTTTGAATCATGTGGAATGAAAGCTGCTTTAAAGAAGCAACTGGAAAACGGGAATGGTTAATTCTCAGGGTAGAATCTCCTTCCCAAATTGGTTTTCTTTAATTATATTTGGGTTGTATTGCAAATATTTGTGGACTTGTAATTAAACCTGTACTTTGCCCTATTGTTCAACTTAATTCTGATTAAGTTGAACAAACTTTTTCTTTCCCCCAACATTGTTTTACAAATGTGAACAAGACTGCTTTTTTAAATGACACCTACTTCATTTCTATGTTCACAACAGTCTCATCTTCTAGGATTAAGAGCAGTTAAAAATTGACACACAAACACACACACACACACACACAGTAGCCACTTTATTTCACTGAAACAAAAAACATCAAGAGTCTCACAGGGCTTTAAGCTGATTTATAAATACAGTAATCTAGAAATAAACTCCATGAAATTCTACTGATTTTTTCAGAGTTCGGAAAATTTCGGTAAAAAGTCTGACAAGTTTTGAAAAGCAACGGAAAACCTCTCCCGCCCATCTGTTTCAACTACAATTCCTAAGATCCTTCACTATATTCATACTGGCAAGGGCTGCTGGGAATTGTCCCTCTACAACAGGGGTGTCAAAATGGCGGCCCATGGGCCAGATGCATCACGCACAGGCCTCGCCCACCCCGGCTCCACAAAGGCAAAAACCGTGGTGATATGTCACAATATGTCACGTGACGCGATCGAGTTTGACACCCGTGTGCCACAAAGTCTAGACTAGAGGACCTCCTATTGCCAAGCCTTTAATGTATGGTTGGCATGTGCTTTCAGAGGAACTTTATAGAGGTAGCCAGGTTGATCTGTTGGGAATTTCTCCCATGAGTACTTGCTTAGCTAGCATAGCCAAACTAGAAAAATGGTATCATCGTGATTTTTGTTTTGAAAACTCTTCCAGATCTTATCTTATGGACAATAGATCAGATTTAGAGGACTTTGAGCTTTTCAGATCAGGCTGAGCTCCAACTTGCAGTAGCATCCTAAACCATGGGCCATGCTGAGGTGCTGGGAGTTATAGTTCATCAACATGTGGCAATATTAGGACTAGAAGATGCAAGAATCTAGAAAAGCACCTAATGGCAACAGTTTTACCTCCATCTTTCCTGCCATCTAATGGTGGTTTATATTTTTGCAGCCCAGATCTAGTAATATAGAAAACAATAACTTTCTTTACTTCTTGCATTTCACGGTTTATTCCACAAACGAATTTTCTCCTCTCAGCTCACATCTGCCAGATAAGGACATTTATGAGAATGGTCACTTCATCACTGGAAAAGACAACAAATGAGGGAACATATATTGGTCTCGCTATGTAGTGCAAATTTAGAAATCATTGCTTGAATGTAAACGTAAATATAATCCATTCTTTATCGTATAGCATGTAAGCGGTTGATTCATGTCCCTTCTCAGTCTGCTGCCTGGCTGATAAGCATCTTCCATTTGAGTCT
>NW_015388246.1:5473-8861 GCF_001527695.2 Protobothrops mucrosquamatus | reverse complement strand
GAGAATGGTCACTTCATCACTGGAAAAGACAACAAATGAGGGAACATATATTGGTCTCGCTATGTAGTGCAAATTTAGAAATCATTGCTTGAATGTAAACGTAAATATAATCCATTCTTTATCGTATAGCATGTAAGCGGTTGATTCATGTCCCTTCTCAGTCTGCTGCCTGGCTGATAAGCATCTTCCATTTGAGTCTCTCACTTAAAATTAACGAGGGAGGATTCTATTTCCACAGTCTTAAAAGTTGGGTCAGCAGCATTTTAGAAAGACAAAAAGTTCTACCCAAAAGGTTGCAAGAAAAGTATCTCCCCCCCTTTTTTTTTTAAAGTAGCACCAGTCTCATATATTCACTAGAGAACCATGACTGGCGAGAGTATATATTCTTTACAGCAAACCCAAGTGAAGCTGCCTTATCTTAAGTTGCGTTTCACAGTTGAACATCTCATTAAACTGCTTCCCCCCCCCCCAGGTTCTTGCTCCCTATTCTGGGGTGACAGAATTGGTAAAGCCAGAATTGCGATAAGCTTTTCTTCAAATAAAGAGAGAACCATAGAGTAACTTCAATCTTCCCAAATAGGCGAAATATAATAGACACAAAGGGCAAGTGGATTGGGTGCCTTTGTTAAGTCTGCACGGAACAAGTCAGTTTTTCTTCTCTCCAGCCTGATGGAATGTGGGAGAAAGGGACTCAAGACTGTCCTTTTGTTACTCCCTCGGCAGCACAATTCTTGGAAAATTGATCAAGACATTGGCTGTGCCAGTAAAAGGAAACAGAAAGAAGAGGTTGGGTAGTACTGCATTGTACCCCAATCCACCTCATAGGGTTATTATTATGAGGAAAATAGGAGGTGGGAATATTAGGTATGTTTGCCACTATGAGTGGTGTGTCTCTGTGTGTGTCTGTGTGTCTGTGTGTAGTGTAAATAAATAACTAGACGCAGCCCTCGATGTACACGTTCGTTTAGTGACCGCTCAAAGTTACAATGGCACCGAAAAAAGGGACTTATGACCGTTTTTCTTTACTTATGACTGTTGTAGCATCCCCATGATCACGTAATCAAAGTTCAGACACTTGGTAACTGACTCATATTTATGATGGTTTCCTTGTCCCAGGTCATGTGATCACCTTTTGTGACCTTTTGTGACAATCAGAGTCAATGGGGAAACTAGATTCACTTAACAACCGTGTTACTAGCTTAACAACTGCGGTGATTCACTTAATGACTGTGGCAAGAAAGGTCATAACATGGGGCAAAACTCACTTGTCACAACTGTCTCACTTAGCAATAGAAATGTTGGGCTCAGTTGTGGTCATAAGTCAAGGACTACCCATAAATAAAATGGTGGAATAAAAAAATATATAACAATGACTATGTTCTGCGTGCTTTCCCTGTCTAATTTTGGGTTGTTTTGCTCAAAATTAAATCAGTTGGTTATTGTTATATTGATATTAAATTGTTCAGGCACTGGGATAAACAGCTCTTGTTTTACTGTTTCCAACAAAGGAAGTTCTTTGGTTAATTGATTTTTGTAGACATCAGTGCAAAGGCAGCTGCATATAATTTTGCTTCCATTAAAAGGGATGCTTGAATTCAGGAATTCAAATCCTTTCTCACATTGTTAAATCAATTTAATATACATTATTTTTTATGGTTAATTTCTCATCAATGATATACTGGGCACTTGCCCAAAAAATCTTGGTAATTACTTTGTCCAATCACTAATATTATCTTTCTATATCAACCTTTTTTTTTCTTTTACTTTTCACTTGCTTCACTTTGTTCTTTTTTTTTTCTTTGAAAAATGATTAATACATTTTTAAAACCATGTCTGAATACTGTAATCTATATTGGGGTTAATAAATATATATTGATTATACTCTCTCTCTCACACACACACATAATACATAATTATTTATGTACTATAATATGAAGATAATATATATTGTGACTAATGTAAATTTTGAAAGCATGCGGGAAGCAGGAAACGAGAATCAGGTAAAATACAAGCAGTTGGAATTTCCTTTAATGTAAATGTAGAGTTTGGTGACACGACTCTATTCTCTAAATTGGGAGACTGTGAGTTCTAATACTGCCTTAGGCACAAAGCCAGGTGGATGACTTTGGGCCAGTCACTTTCTCTCAGCCCTAGGAAGAAGTCAATGGCAAACTATTTCTAAAAAACCTTGACAAAAAAAAAACTGCAGGGACTTCCCTAGGCAGTCTCTGAGAAATCAGACAGGATTAAATGGAAGAAATATATATATATATATAATGGCAACACAGGCACTGTTTGCATGCATTTAAGAGCGCTGTGCGAAAATAAAATCTGGTATTTTGACAGAAAAGAAATCAGGTTAATTGTGATAAGAGGAGTTCCTGCACTTATTTTAGTTACCAAGTAATTAAGGTGTATAAGTGGGTGTTCTTTCATTATATTCTTTAATTATACAACACAGAATAATCTTTAGTAACCCGCAGTCTCCCTGAGAGAGCCAGTTTTGTATAGCGGTGAAGGCATCAAGCTAGAAACTGGGAGACTGTGAGTTCTAGTCTGGCCATAGCCACAAACCCAGCTGGGTGACCTTGGAAAAGTCCCTCACTCTCAGCCCTGGGAGGCAGGCAATGGGATCATTTCTGAAATCTTGCCAAGAAAACTGCAGGGACTACTCTACAGGCACTAGACTCCGGCCCAAACGTCCTAAAGGTCCTTTTTCAAAAGGCAGCTGGACTTCCTTGATTCTTCCTTGAAGATGTTTCACTTCTCATCCAAGAAGCTTCTTGGATAAGAAGTGAAACCTCTTCAAGGGAAAGCAAAGAAAACTCCAGCTACTGTTTGAAACAGCACCTTTGGGACAACCATGACCTGGATGACTGAGAATCTCCACAGGCAAAGGGGCAAATATTTATCTATCTAGTCTCCTGAAGCTTGCATTAAACCTTTTAAATGCAATTCAGTCCCAAAGAAAGAGATTATTGAGGAACCCCTGACCCCGTCTCTGATTTTTGTGTTGGCCCTGCTTGTTTAGAACATTTGGTTCCTTGGCCTTTCTTCAGGAATTTGGATTCTACTTAGCAAGTCCTTAATATTTACAGGGAGGAGATAACACAGTCTGGTTCACACATCATGCTGAGCAGTGGTTTATTTAACCATGGTTTATTGCCTACTTTAAAATTGGCTTAGTTTCGGGGACTTCCGGTGGCAGGCGCCTTCGCTGGACGCAGCTGTTTGCTGCTCCCGCCTGTTTCTGCGTAAAAGCCGTTTTGACAGCCTGCATCAGCTGTCAAACGGCTTGATACCTTTCCCCTGGGCATAGGGGGAAAGGTGAGCTGCCCGAGGTAGGAGTTGAGTTCCCGAGTCGTCCCTTGTGGACGATGTAGGTGAG
>NW_015388246.1:0-1748 GCF_001527695.2 Protobothrops mucrosquamatus | reverse complement strand
CTCAAAACTGGAAGAGTCAAGTTTTACCTACAATAGAGGACTGGAGAGTGAAGGTTTCGCATCTTGCTGAAATGGCAAAGATCTCGGCTTATTTGAAGGATCACTCAAATGAACAATTTTTATCAATATGGAGAAGATGGATTGTTTATATTCAAAATAAGCATAGAATGGTGGAATATAGGTTAGGTTTTTAGATAAATTTTTTTTTCTTTTTATACATATACATATATTTCACCTACTTATGTAGAATTATATTTTGTGGAGTTAGGGATATTAATATAAGGTTACTTTTAGATGAATAGTATCCTGGGATTTGGTTTGGGAAGTCCGGGTGGGGGGTGGGGGGGGTTTTCAATTGTGATGTACTTGTGATGTGTTTTTTTTCTTATGTTGAAAATAATAAAAAAAAATTTTGAAGAAAAAAAAAAAAATTGGCTTAGTTTCCTCACTATAAACCATGGATGAGTAAGTTGTCTCTGTTAGTCTTTTTCACAATAGATGTTTATCTGATAACTCAACCTGGGGAGATAGCATTCTATCATTGTAAAATGCCCTGATCATTCTAAAATGTTCATGCCTACTTTCATCTTGCAAAATTGCAGAAAGTTAATTCACCCCATAGGGACAATTCAAACTTTTTTTTTTTTTTTTAAGGAAGATGAAACTTTCTCTTTCTATTATGTTTTGTAGAAGAGTTTCCTTTCAGTACTTCCCACCCCAGTCAATTTTCTCCTGGAGTCCTGGCCATCACCATATAATTTTCACCTAGCAAGCAGTTCCGCTGAAGAGATAGCGTTGGTCCAAATGGCTTCCAAAAAGGGTGTTAAAAGAAAAAGAGAGTGAATAATGTAGCTGAAAATGGTCATTCTTGTTGAAGGAAATGTCTTCATCAGGATACAGTCCAAGCTGGGAATAAACAACATGACAACTGCTTTAGAAAGAAGTTTGCAGTTTATTGAAGAGGAGAGCCAGACAGAAAGATGAGTCTGGAAGAAAAGCGAGTGAGCACATGTAGTAGGGAGTGGGTTTTTATACCCTATTGGGCTTTTGTTTGGAGTTGTTTCCTGTTCCTGTTTGAGGCTTTGTATTTCCTGTTCATGTACTTTGATCTGAGGACTCTTCTGCTCCCTGCAGAGAGTATGGGTCGCTCCTATACCGGCTTTTCCTTCACAACCACAGTTTGCAGACCTCAAATGTCTGGGAGGACCTCTACTTGCTTTTCAGAGGTATGGGTCGCTCCTAGCCTGGGACTTAATTTTCCTAACTTGGGGCTTTGCTTACAGGGCCTTACCAGCTGGTTGCCCAAATCCAATTCTCTCATTCACTCATTTCATTCCATTTTCACACAGCCTCTCCCTTTTCCCTAACATAAGGCCCTGCACTCTGGCCAAACCTCCATGCTTTCCAGGGTCTGTTGGTTGAACAGATCCTTTATGCGGTTAGGAAAAACCAGAGAGAGCAAAATCCAACTGTGATTGGGAAAAGGGTCTTCTCATTCACACACACAGACATACACACATTTCTCTCACCTCCCTGGGCTTTAAAGTTAAAATTTAGAGGTACTTACCTTCTTTCCAAAGCAGCTCTTGAGCTCAAACTCAAAACTCCCTTTACTATCCTTGCTTCACATAGGCAGGGCCTGGGAAATCCATCCACAGACACAAGGGGTCTGCTGCCAGCAAGATGGGGCTTACCAGTCTCAGTCCATTGGAGAGGTTAGGTTAGAGTCCCATCTGGGGTGCCAAATT
>NW_015388245.1:257681-267443 GCF_001527695.2 Protobothrops mucrosquamatus | reverse complement strand
CCTAGGACTCTGTTCATACGCCATCGCATTTCCCTACTGTGACCGTTGGAACGTTCCGGCACACTGGGTCGGTGGCAAAGGGAAAAATCTTTCCCTATTTAAGGTGATCACCCTTGCGAGGGTCCCTCTAAAATTCTCACCCCTGTTACGGGGCTCTAAGAGTTGAAGCCTGAACCCTGATCCAACAGCCAACGCAACACTTAGTACATTCACTGTCATCTCTCTATTTCCCTCAAATAACATAATGGATTTAATATATTCCATTTCTAGCTTAAATTTCTATACGACTAAACCTGTTTTAAAGCTTTATCAGTTTACAATTACCATAATCAAATATTGTTTTACTTCAACAAATTATCACTTCAAGTATCTTTTCCAAATATATTCAGACTCTTAATCCCTCTCATCCTTGTTTTTATCACCAATCTCATTTATTTCTTTTTCCAATAATTACTAACTTAGTTAAAAAAATGTTAAATCTTAATTTATTTCATTCATTAGACCAACTTCACATTGCATCCAATTACTTGTCATACCTTATCAGACCATATTATTATATACATAAATCACCTAGTTAATTTAAGCACTTCAGAGTTCCAGTCTAAAAATTCAATGTTTTTTCAATTCCAATACATAATTTCCCTCAAAATCAATCTATTATTCCAAAAAATACATTCTTAATCTCTTAAACATATATGTATATATATATATAATTATATATTTTTTTTATCCTTAATACAATCCATAAAGCCAGATTTCTTTTTTCACTCCACTTTTAACTTTCATATTTCTATGCCAGGTAAATTTCCATAAAAAACAAAAGGATCATCTAACTAATTTAAACACACACGTATATAATTATATTTTTCTTACTTCAAACTCTAAGATCATTATCCTTAAAACAAACCATAAAACCAGCATTGCCTTTTAATCCATTAGACAGTTTTGAATTTCTTTTTGAGTCTAATTCTGGGTTTTTTTCTATACCACACCGGCTGCCATAAAAGCGCTTCCCTTTCAGCCAGTGAATCCATTTTTATGACTTGTAATAGTCTTTGAGAAAGTATAGATCCCTTCCTCTGCAATAAAGATCTTTTTCTCTTCTTACTGCGTTGTTGCTTTGTAGTTTGAGGTCTTAATCTTTGCTTCTTCTGATTCTCTAAGTTGCAGAAGAAAAGATTGTCAGATGAAATAAGTCTTTTTCTCTTCTTCTTGCGGCATCGTTGCTTTATAGTTTGGTATCTTAATCTTTGCTTCTTCTGATTCTCTAAGTTGCAGAAGGAAGGGTTCTCAAGCCATTGCAGCACGAGGTGTTGACGAGGCTGCCGGGAAGTAACGATGTCCAAGCTAGGCTGTCTGTCAGAATTCAACACAGCTCATCCGGAACGTTGGAGTTCTTATGTGGCCCGGGTAGAGAACTACTTTCGGGTAAATCAAGTTCGGGAGGACGGTCTTAAAGCTGCTACACTACTGTGTGTCTGTGGGCAAGAGACTTTCGATATTGCTGAGAATCTGGTCGCCCCAGCACCACTTGAATCCATCGCTTATGCTGACCTGAAGAGGATGTTGCGAGAACATTTTGAACCGAAGCTTTTGGTGATTGCTTGGTGACACGCATTTGAACAGAGGGACCAGCATCCGGGAGAATCTGCTGCGGATTTATTGCTGCGCTGCGCCAAGCAGCTAGGCCATGCGAATTCAAGGACCTGGAAGAAAGACTTTGTGATTGTTTAGTCTGTGGACTGAGAAGTCGTGAGCTGCAGCAGAAGATCTTCGCAAAGGAAGACATTTCTTTCCAGGATGCTTTGAGAGAGATTATGGCCGACGAAGCAGAGGGTGGAGCTGTAAAGGCCTTGAGGCTCTCCAAGAACCCTACAACATCGAGCTCAGTCCATCAAGAGGTCACTCGAGAGGTATCCGAACAGAACTCAGAGAACAAGGTCAACCGATTACAGCAGCCAGCAGAGAAAAGGCCCCAAGAGCGAAACAATAAGGCAACTCTATTCCCTCAGTGTTTCGGATGTGGAGGACGCCACAAGCGCTCTGATTGCCGCTTCCATTCTGCTGTTTGCCGGGCGTGTGGCCGGGAAGGCCACATTGCCACCGTCTGTTTGGGTCGCAAGGAGGATCGTCCTGCAGGAGAATTACCTTGGAAAGATACCAGGGTCCCCAGCCAGAATAGGGTGGATTTTTGCGCCTCCCGTAGAAGCAGTTTTAAAACTGGGGCCCATAGGCCGCTAAGAAAGAAGCTTCACATTGATGTCAAGTTGCAGGGGGTTCCCCTATCGATGGAGTTGGACACGGGGTCCACTTTATCGATCATATCTCAGGACACTTTCAAGAAAATTTATTGTAGAAGTGGCCAGCAAGTTAAATTCAGGCCGTCAAATTTAATTCTTACTGACTTTCAGAATTCCCGAGTCAGCGTGAAGGGGGAGGCCACGCTCAGTGCAGCGTAGGAACTTTGAAGGGTTGTTAGATGTAGTTGTGGTCGGGGGTGATCGCACGAGTCTCATTGGACTCGATTGGTTCAAGGCCTTTGGGATTCAAGTGACCAGACTGCACAGCTTGCAAATGACAGGCCTTGCGGCAGTTTGCAAGGAGTTTGCTGATGTGTTCAGTCTGGAACTTGGATCGTACAAGGGGCCTCCCATTGCTTTATGGTTAGACCCATCCGTCGCCCCCATTAGGATAAAGCCCCATCAGGTGCCCTTCACATTGAAGAACAAAATTAATGCAGAGCTGGACAAGCTGATTCAGCAGGGGATTCTAGAACCTGTGGACAGTAGTCCATGGGAAACTCCCATAATCACGCCACTGAAGGCCAATGGAGAGGTCCGCATTTGTGCATTTAACAAAGCATTGCAGCAGCATTCTTACCCGGTGCCGGTGGTAAGCCACATTCTGGCCTCCCTCAAAGGAGGCCGAGTTTTTGTCAAACTTGACTTGGCTCAGGCCTATCAACAACTACCATTTGATGAGGCAATGGCAGAGGCCCAAACAATTGTAATGCACCGGGGAGCGTTTAAAGTTAAAAGGCTGCAGTTCGGGGTTAACGTAGCCCCTGGCATTTTCCAAAGCGTGATGGAGTGAACACTCTGCAATATTCCAGGAGTTTGCCCTTACTTCGATGATGTCCTCATCACTGGGGAATCATCCGAAAATCTGGCTGACAGGCTTAGGGCCGTCTTGCTGCGTTTCCGCCAAGTGGGGCTGAAGCTAAAGCAAGACAAATGTAAAATTGGAGTCGCTTCCACAGAGATTCTGGGGTTCCGTATTGATGTGGAAGGCATCCATCCTGCTGAATCTAAGCTCAAAGCAATTCAGCAGGCCCTAAGTCCCAAGTCAAAGAGCGAACTTCAGGCTTTTCTGGGACTGTTAAACTTTTACCATTCATTCCTCCCTCACAAGGCTGCAGTGGCTGAGCCGTTACACCGGCTCTTGGATAAATAGGCTCCATGGCAGTGGACAAAAGTCCACGAAAGGAGTTTTGCAGAGGTCAAGGCCTTGCTGTCTTCAAATGCGGTTCTAGCTCATTTCAATGAGCAACTGCCTGTGTGCATAGCCTGTGATGCATACCCTTATGGGATTGGGGCTGTGTTAAGTCACTTAAAGGCTGATGGGACACAAGTCCCTGTAGCTTACTATTCTAGGACTCTATCATCTGCTGGGCATAATTACACGCAGATAGATAGAGAAGCCTTGGCCATAGTGGCTGGCATAAAAAAGTTCCATGACTTTTTATATGGCTGCCATTTCATGGTCTTTACAGACCATAAGCCACTGCTGGGGTTGTTTACAACCAAAAGCAAACCCCACACATCATCTCTCCTAGAATGCTGAAATGGTCAATTTTCCTTTCTGCATATGACTACACACTGATTCACAAACCAAGTAAAGAAATGGGCCATGCAGATGGCCTCAGCAGACTACCTCTACAACTAGTAGCGTCAGATGCTGCTCCAGCTAACCACATACTTTCCATTCAGGATTTGCCTGAGTCTCCCCTCAATGCTAGGGATGTGGCTGCAGAAACAGCCACTGATCACACATTAACATGCGTGTTGACATGGGTGCTGTCAGGATGGCCTGACATGTGTCCAGGCACAGAGTTCCAGAGTTTCTGGAAGAGGAAACATGAGCTTTCCACTTTCAAGGGGTGTGTCCTATGGGGTAGCAGGGTAGTGATCCCAGCCACATTGAGGACTAGAGTCTTGCAGTCTCTGCATGAGGGACATCCAGGAATAGTCCAGATGAAGGCGCTTGCACACAGCCATCTTTGGTGGCCGGGGCTCGATAAGGAGATCGAGGCCCAGATCCATGAGTGCAGTGTGTGCCAACAGTCTAGGCCTGAAATGCCTCAGGCTCCTGTCCATAGATGGGAGGAGACACATGCCCCTTGGTCGAGGGTCCATTTTGACTACGCTGGCCCCTTTCAGGGGCATTTCTTCCTTCTCCTCATGGACAGCCATTCCAAGTGGCTAGAGGTCATTCCAGTCTCCTCCACAACTGCTGCCAGGACCATCCAGGTGTTGAGAGGGATCTTTGCCTCTCATGGGCTTCCAGATGTCCTTGTCTCTGACAACGGACACCAATTCACTTCTTCTGAGTTTCAGGCTTTTCTACAGGCCAACATGATCCATCATGCCACATCAGCACCGTTTCATCCAGCTTCCAACGGCTAAGCCGAGCGTATAGTGTGCACAACCAAGGATGCTTTAAAGAGGATCACTCACGGAAGCTGGCATCACAGGTTAGCTGACTTTCTTCTTTGCCACTGCACCACTCCTTGCACAGCCATAGGAAAGAGCCCAGCTGAACTCCGCTGGGGTCGCCGACTCATTACAAAACTGGACAGGTTGCACTCAGACAGGGTGGCTTCACAGGTGTCACAGCCACGGGCACCTAAGAGACTACAGGTGGGCAATCCGGTTTGGGCAAGAAATTATGGACCTGGACATCTCCGGGTGACAGCAGTGGTCTGCAAAGTAACTGGGCCATTGTCATATGAAATGGCTTTGGAGGATGGTCGTGTGCTACGTTGACACATCGACCAACTGCACTGGAGGCTTCCCAGCCACCCTTCCACTCCTGACTCTGCTCTTGGGGGGGGAGGACCACGATTACGATCATGGACCGCAGTCTCTCTGCGAAAGCGGAACTTCACATGCACCAGTAGGGGGTTGTGCCAATGAGGCGGCTCCTGGCACCGGCACCAGGTCCATGGGACATTGCTCGCAACCAGCTGTTCAGGCCATTCCATATGCTGGTCTTGGGCTCACGGGACAGTGCTGCCAAGAGGGGTCCATTGTGGACTTGGGGAATTCCACCCCACCAAGGAACTCTGGTCTGGGTTTACAGGATCCAGCCAGTCAGCATGATGCAGGGTCGCCTGAATATAGGGGGCATCAAAGTCCTGGTCTGCCAAGCCTGGCAGGTGAGCTGGCAGACCAGGCAAGCACACCTCTTCTAAGAAGATCAGAGCGGGCCAGGGGTCCACCCAAACACTTAAAGGACTATGTGAGGTTCCTGTCAAGTTATGGGAAAACCTAGTATTTTTCTAGAAATCAGAATGCGCTCAAATGGGCAGAGTGTTAGATTTATAGTATTGTAAAATATTAAGTATTATTTTGTTGGGCACAAGGAAAAGAAAAGGTGTTAGATTTGTAGTAATCTAAAATAGTAAGTGTCTGCTTATGTTTCATCCAAGGGGGAGGGGTGTTATGTCTTGGGCCTGCTGAGTGACTCAGCAGGTGCAGGAAGCTGCAGAGAGGCCGGGCAGACCACGTGGATGCCCGGGACCAGACAGGCATTGCGCAAGGTGGGAGAATCCGTTGCATTGATTGGTTGACACTGCCCCTGCAAAGGGGTATAAAAGGAATCTGCGCCATTTTGTGTTGGTTCTGTTGGAGATTTAATGAAGAAGGACTGTGTTACTCCTGCCTCGCCTCAATGTCTCTATAAAGAACAAAACAGAACAATGGCCTTGACTATACGTACTTTTGTTGGCAGGGTGATGTCTCTGCTTTTTAGTATGCTGTCTAGATTTGCCATAGCTTTCCCCCACAGAAGCAAGCATCTTTTAATTTCTTGATTGCAGTTCCCATCTGCGGTGATCTTGGAGCCCAGGAAGATAAAAACTGACACTACTTCCATTTCTTCCCCATCTATTTGCCAGGAATTGAGAGGGCCGGATGCCTTGGTTTTCTTAATGTTGAGTTTCAAGCCAACTTTTGCACTCTCCTTCTTCACCCGCATCAAGAGGCTCTTTAGTTCCTCTTCACTTTGTGAGGGAATTTATAGAGGCTATAAAAAGACAAAAAATGATAAAACATCGAGACCAGACGGGCTCCCAGCAGAGTTTTACAAACATCTACAAGATACACTAAGTTTACCATTGAAAGAGGTCTGTAATGAGCTTTTATTGGAGGCCAAACTCCCAAATACAGGGACAGAAGCAAATTTTACTTTAATACCAAAAGAGGATTCAGATCTGACACAGATAAAAAACTATAGACTGATATCATTATTAAATGTGGACTACAAAATCCATACTTCAATAACAGCTGAGAGACTGAAAAGATTTCTGAGTGTATTTATTCACCCAGATCAAAATGGTTTCCTACCAAAGAGATAAATAAAAAATAACTTAAGAATTATAATGGACACACTGGAATATTATGAAATTTATCCAGGGAAGCAATTAGCATTAGTATTCTTAGATGCTCAAAAAGCATTTGATAATGTTTCCTGGCAATTTATGACTCAACAATTAAAAATAATGGACTTTGGACAAAACTTTATAAATATGATCAAGGCAATATATCATAAACAAACAGCCAAAGTGATTGTAAATGGAGATTATATAGAGAATTTTGATATAAGAAAAGGCACAAGACAAGGATGTCTACTATCCCCATTGTTATTTATTTTGACTTTAGAAGTTTTAAATAGAAATATTAGACAACATTCAGAAATTAAAGTACTGGAGATACAAGATGAAAGCTATAAATTGCAAGCATTTGCAGATTACTTGGTATTCCTCTTAAAGGAACCTTTAGACAATCTGCGATTGTCGATGCTAAGGAGAATTGCTACAGTAAAAATGAATATATTACAAAAAATACTTCTCTTATTTCAAACGATACCTATAAAACTAGAGAATTTTTTTTTTGAAGACTTGAACTCCTTAATTTTAAAATTTATTTGGCAAGGAAAGAAAGCTAGAATTAAATTGAAAATGTTACAAGAAACTAAGGGAAATGGAGGTTTTGGTTTGCCAGACTGGGTTTTATATGGGTAAAAGAATGGATAACCCTCAGACATAAAAGATTGTTGTAACTAGAGGGAAATGACTTACGACTTGTTTGGCATGCTTTTTTATGGTAAGGGAAAAATAAAATTCATAAATATTTTCAAAACCACTATATTAGAAATGCATTATTATTAACATGGGAAAAAATAAAAAGCAAAATATATTTGAAAAGTCCAGGATGGCTTTCAACAATGGAAGCATTTGTACACCCAAATCTAGTTAGCCTTGAGAAAATATGGACATATATTCTAAACTCTGAAGAGAACTTAAAATCTAGACAAGAGATGTAAAATCAGGGTATTGATTTATCATGGTGGTCACATTTACAGATGCAAGTGAGATATGATAAAGATGTTAAATTGTATGGATTCTATAAAAAGCAGACTTGTTTGATCAAACACTATTAACCTCTGATGAAAAACTAATTAAGAAAATGTACAATTTCCTATTAAACTTGAAAATGGAAGATGAACAAGTAAAAGAAACAATGATAATATTGGCAAAGAATTTTGGATATAATATATAGACTTAGAGAAATGGCAAAGCCTGTGGGAAAGAAATTACAAACTGACAATGTCAACCTCTTATAAAGAAAACTTATAGAAAATGTTTTATAGATGGAACTTGCCACCAGCAAGATTAGCAAAAATGTTTAAAAATATGTCATATAAATGTTGGAAATGTAATAAAAAACCAGGTACTTATTATCATGTATGGTGGACATGTGTTAAATCAAAGAAATACTGGACAAAAATACATACTTGGCTAGTGTTAGAAGTAAGTCTTCATCCTGGTTCATCCAAGCCGGGAATAAATAAGCAAACATGGCGACTGCTTTGGGAAGAAGGTTACAGTTTATTGCAGAAGACAGATAAGCAGCAGAGGAGAAGAAAAGAGAGGGAGCACATGGGCAGAAGGTCTTTTTATACCCCCCTCCCAGCCCTGCTTGGGATAGTTTCCTGTTCCTGNAGTACCTGAGGGAAGGGGGGGGTTGCTTGCAGGCAGTTTTGAAAAGACATTAATACTGCAGTTGTTAAAGAATCAGGCAAACAAAATCTGCCTTTAACATTTATTCTAAAATAGACCACATTGTTTTAGAGATTGAGAAATGCTTATATATTTAGGATAAGAAAAGTTTCATAGTAGCTTCACCAGTAAGTGATAGGATGAGAAAAGTAACTTGAGAAAATTATTTCCCTACACAAGCAAACTTGAGCTTCAAAAGGCTCTTGTAGATAGACACACATTTTTCAGGAAAAGGATAGACAGATAATTAGACTTGACAGAATTAGAATAGAAACACCAAAAGTTACACAACAATAGAATAATTTTACACTGGATTCCCCCTGGAACAAAAATTAACGCCTTTTAGACAGAATTGAGAGGGAGATTAACCCAACAACAGACACTGACCAATAAAAATCATAAATTACAATTTTGGAAACCATGAAAGGGTATAAGAACTCAACTAAGGTATGTAGGAAGCACATGGCAATAGAACAGTCCAACTAGAGTCTTGGACTTTAAGAGAGGCTTGGGAGGGATTCCATGGATGAGAATCCTCAAGGGGAAACAACTCAAGAAGCTTGGGAAATTTTGAAAAGTGAGATAATAAAAATCCAATTTAGCACAATATCAACAAAGAAGAAAAATAACAGCTCTCAAGAGAAACCAGCATGGCTGCATAAAGAATTCTCTAATAAATTGAAAGATAAGAGGGTTAGCAGAATATTAGCAAATAGTCTGAGCCTGCAAAGATGAGGTGAAGAAAGCTAAGGCTCAAAATGAACTAAGGCTTGTGACTACAGTCAAAAATAATAAAAAGCAAACAGTCCAACTTATCAAAAACAGTACCATAAAAAAAGATTAGAAACACAAGTTAAGATAGGCAAGAAAATGGTAAGTGAGCACTTATCCAGCCTAGAAGAATTCAAATCACCAGGACCAGATGGATTACACCCAAAGTCCTCAAGGAACTGGTAGATGTGATCTCAGAACCACTGAACTATATTTTTCAAAGATCCTGGAGCACTAGGGGAACTACCAGAGGACTGGAAAAGAGCTGATATAGTTCCCCTTTTCAAAAAAAAAAAAGGGAAAAAGAATAGATCCAGAAAACTACTAACCCATTATCCTGACCTCAATACCTGGGAAGATTCTGGAAAAGATAATCAAACAAGAATCAGCGAACACCTAGAGGCAAACAAAGTCATTACCAAAAGCCAACATGGGTTTGTTAAAAAAAAACCAGATCATGCTAGACACATCTTACTGCATTCTTTGACCCAGTTACAAAATTTGTGGACTAGAGGAATGCTGTGGATATAATTTTCTTGGATTTCAGTAAGGCATTTGATAAAGTTCGTATATGGTTTCCTGCCTGAGCAGGGGGTTGGACTAGATGACCTCCAAGGTCCCTTCCAACTTTACTATATATTATTAAATGC
>NW_015388245.1:251863-256066 GCF_001527695.2 Protobothrops mucrosquamatus | reverse complement strand
CTTTTGTCTTGAGATCCCTGGCTCCAAACTTCCTGATGGTTCCACATCTGCATATGTATAAGACTAACTACTGCCCTGGGCAAAGAGATGAGGCCAGGTTTGGTTTCTGCTTTTCAAAAAATGCTTTTAAAAATCCTTTTGGTGAACAATATTTTTCCCTGCCTTTTTAATATTTCCTTCTCTGGGTTAACTTCCCACACTAGAAAGGATGTTGGGGAAACATGTAGATTTTAAACCTGAACTTTTTTATTAGGTATAATGCCAGAAAAGCTTGTCAAACTCTGATTTTGCACGTGATAACAGC
Organism: Protobothrops mucrosquamatus; assembly: GCF_001527695.2. Lineage (NCBI taxonomy): Eukaryota > Metazoa > Chordata > Lepidosauria > Squamata > Viperidae > Protobothrops > Protobothrops mucrosquamatus. The sequence goes on along the minus strand of NW_015388245.1, from coordinate 255,762 downwards.
AGCAAGACTTACAGTATATTTGCACAATATTGGAAAAATGAAGAAATACCAAATGAAGAAATGATTAAAAAAATACTAGACTGTGCAGAAATGTACAGACTTACTTTGAGATTGAAAGAAAAATAAGAAACAGAATATTTTCAAACTTGGGACTTATTTTATCAATGGCTGGAGAAACGAATTAAGGATTAGGAATTTAATTTGTACTAGTGAATGTTAAACCCAGACAATACGTTTGTTGAATAAGTACTATTGAATTGTATTTAAAAAAATCAATAAAAACTTATAAACAAATAAATCACTTTATTTGGACCTTCTTTCCACCTGACATAAATCTTCTCATCTAATGGTTAGCAAGGTCCCTTCCAGCTCTATTCTCTATTCTCTATTCTCTATTCTATTCTATAAATCTGCATGGGATTAGATAAGGGTCAACAGAAATCAAGAGGTTTGACTTAGTTTGCTTGTGGCTATGTAGAGATTCTAGGCTGATCTCTATTTCAACTCTGGCCTCAGGTTCTGCGACTCCTTCTCCTACAAAAACTCCTTTATTCCTGGCTGTTTTCAAAATTCATAGACAACTGTGAATATGTGAATGCATATATTGTATTAAAGCTGTGCAAGCTTCACAAATGATTTAGAAGAAGTACTTCTAAGCACTTATCTGTTTCTTGTTAAAGCAATCTATTCTTCAGAAATGTACAAGTCTTTCTTTCTTTCTTTCTTTCTTTCTTTCATCTCTCTGTCTCTGTCTTTCTCTTCTTTCCTTCTTCCCTTCCCTTCCCAATTTGACAAAGGAGCCTTCAGCTGAACTTTAGGGTGTCATAATCTTGTACAACATTCTTGATTTGAGAACTTGGAACTATTACTTTCACAGTAGTGATCTGAAGCTTCCTGTATTATCTGTAATGATAGCAATAATTCTTAACAGGATGACAGCCATCATCTGAGGACAACTGTGGGTTTTGGTTGCTTGTTTAAAAAAAAACATGTAAAATTCAGAATTGGTATAATAACTCAAGTGGCACCCAAGGGGTGAGAGGATGAAATACAAGTAGATCAGGCAGCTTTTGCTGTCTTTACCTCCCTGTCCTGAAGACTGTTGAATTTTCAAAATTAATAAAATGCATTCTGGACATCATTGAATTACTGTACATTCTGTCTGGAATATTTTATGATGATTTGCTGTGTGGCATTTGCACAGACAGCAGAGCATTGGAAGCTAATCATGATTACGGGATTCCAGACTAAGAAAAACATTGGCTCTTCTCCTATGATTGTCTTTTTGTTTCAGCAAAGACAAGAGTTTTGCCTGTATAAATTTTGGAAAGCTTTCATTTAGGAGAAAAGTTAGAACTTCAGTTGTAGTGAGACTATTTACTTATGAAGCTTACAAGGGATTAATTGCTCCATACATAAAGCATGTTACTTTGTATGAATAACAAGGGAAGAGAAGGAAGAGAAATCATACTTATTTTTTGAAATTTCCAGATAAGAAAAATGAGAATTTGTGAATATACCATGTATGTCTGTATCTATATCTCTGTGTGTACTATTAAACAAAATCTATACTTAGAGTACTGCAAGTGTATTTACAGTACTACAACTGTTGATGGGTTTTGAACACATTTTCATACTTATATTGAAAAAAACACACCTTTTTATAAGCTTATAACCTCCATTTGTTTATGCATTTTCACCTTTTCTAGTTTTTTTACTATATAACCTTTAGGGTAGGAAACTATAAAATCTACACTTATACTGAGTTAATTAATGATAATACCATATTATGCAGGATAATAAGATATAATACAACACAATTTGCAAATAAATTAGTTTAGGAAGTTGTTCATCTGAACCCATTTTGACAAAAAGCAATAGAATGTAATTTGCTAGGATTTCAATTATTTAATTTTATATCATTAAAAGCAATCCCAATGCATATTTATCTATGTGTTATATTGATATCCAATCTTTCCTCAGGAATACAAAGTGGTGTAAATAATATCTGTTGCTTCAATTTTATACTCACCATCACCTTCCAAGGTCAGTTTGTCTGAGAGAAAATTTGGCTGATCTAAAATTAGCCAGTCAGCTTCCACAGCCAAGAATGGATCTGAATTAGGACTTCAGTTTAACCAGTCCTCCATACTGAGATTGTGCCATGTTGTCATGGAAGCCATTATACTCCAAAGATATACTGGCAAAGCAAAATCCACATGAATCCTGAAGTTCTCAAGGGCCACATCTTTGGGTTATTTCAATATAACTGAGACCATCATAGCAAGCTTAGCTAAGAAGATTATCAGGAAATGTGTGGTTATCCTCATCTTCATTTTGTTTTTTGGCCCAATGTCAAATATAAAAGCTCATATCTTGCTGCAGAGTGCATTCAAATGCAATTTTCATAATTCTCTGTCAGTATGTCTATTAAGTGTGATAGCTTGGGAATTCTTACATTATGGCAGCCAGGGGGAAGTACCAGCACACATCAACTGCAAGACAACATTTATGTCATTCTTGTTCTTTCATTGTATGGTGCTGATGATGTAGTTGCCATTGCTATGAATGCTACAAATTTATCAATGATCAGTGAAGATAGTGATATAATTGCATTGTGTAGTCTGAATTACGAAATATTAACCAGGCCAACAAAGAAAATTATTATTGTTTTGTGTATTGATGTGCTGAGATTCCTTTGTTATTTGAATCTTTTTGTATGTCTGATTTTATGATATGTTATTATGACTTGTAGAGTAGAAAGAAAACTAAAGACTGCAACTTTAAGGACAAATAAGAAGGTACTTTGAGGAACAAATCCTATATTGTAACTTGATGTAATAAAACTATTTAGAAATGGTGTGTCTGTATGCTTATATATATGGATATGTGAATAATTCCAAGGAAGGAATACCTAGTGTTATGTTTGGTGCTCGGTGAGGCATTCACAAGGCAGCAGGTGAACAACAACTCTTTATTAACAGTTTAAACAGAAGCCTGGCTAATTGCCGCTCCACCCCTATTTATACACTCAGCCACTAGGTGGCAGCCAATAGGATTCAGGTATTAGTTCCTGCTTTAACACAAGTTAATCAGCATGTAGACAGAAAGTCTGGCCCTTAACAGACAGAATCTTATGACCCTTTTTTCAACATTTCCAAGTTATTCTTCTCAATACATTACACCTAGTATTATCTAGTCACTGATATTCTGGAAGCTATAATACACTGTTCCATCAGCACAAAATAAATCACAATACCATGTGGGTAGCATAAGTTTCCTTTTGTTTTCCCTCCTTCTAATAGTAGTAATTGCCTTTTTTCACATTTTAAAAAGCCTCTTTGTTTTTTCCACCCTTGTTTTGCTTTGTGCTTGGTTCACTAAGATGTTGGAAATGGGAAATAATGGGTTAATATAGGCTTAACATCCATGTATTTTGAACTAAAGATATGAAACTTTGCTCTCTATCATCTATATCAGGGGTGTCAAACTGCCGGCCCATGGACTGGTTGCATCATATGGAGGCCGCGCCCACTCCAGTTCCAGCAATGCAAAAAAAGTCACGATACGTTGTGACACGTCATGTGATGTGGCGAATTTGACAACAGTGATCTATCTATCTATCTATCTATCTATCTATCTATCTATCTATCTATCTATCTATCTATCTATCTACAGTATCTTCGTTGCTGTCTGTCTGTTGATAAGAGCTGGACACCCCCTCCTCACCCCAGTGAGGAAATAATCAGACAAACTCACCTGACCCAGCAGCTGCCCCAGGCTAGATGGCAAACACTTAACACACACTGAATAGATAGCAAACACTTAACATACACTGAAAGGAGAACTGGCTAGCAGCAATTAAGATTAACAAACACACAACAATAAAGCCATTAACA
>NW_015388245.1:249540-251271 GCF_001527695.2 Protobothrops mucrosquamatus | reverse complement strand
AGCCGAACGGGGGATTCCTCCCAACACTGTCATCTATCCTCCCCTCACTCTGGGTGCAATAGAATGAATCTGCTATCATATCTTTTACTCTTTTGAAAACTAAATGACAAACCTAACGAGGGAAACCAGAAGTGTCTCTGCAGACCCCTTTTTGGTCTGAAAACGTGGCGGATCCCTCAGAGGAGCCTTCCCACAAACTCTGAGAGGGATCCAGAGTGCTCCGTGAGTCCCACTTTTTTTCCGGACTCACAAAATCGTGGTGGTAGTGAAAAAAGTCTCACAAGGAGGCTTCAACTGTGTAGTGCCCTTTAGCGTTAAGAGGAAATTCCATCATAAAAGTATGGGAAGTTCCAATTCAAGGGCTGAGGTAGGTTTCCCAGTAGAGAGCTTGCTCGAAGCCTGGGACAGGAATCAGCTTCCTGTCCAGGCTGGAATGAAGAAGAAACGATTAAAGGAGTTATGTAGAAAATGGGCTTTGCTTAAAGATGACCGCGGAAGACAAATTTGGCCCGAGGGTGGCACCCTAGATCTCAGAACATTAAGGGCACTTAGGTCAAGGATAGAACCAACCCAACTACCCTATTGGTATTGTTGGGCTGAACTATCCAGACAGAGAAATCCGATTCAAGTCGACTTAAAACCCCAGCCTCCCTTAGATAACCCCGAACCAACCTTTATGGCCCCCCTGTTGAATAGGCCCGTACGAGGGCCGAGGGGCCAGACTGAATATATCTTAACCCACACCCCCTTCTCCCCGTCTGACTTGGTCGTTTGGAAGAAGGATGCTCCCACCTTCCGAGCGGACCCCCAGACCATTATAGAAACCATAAAATCTATTGTAGACACTCACAATCCGTCTTGGGCAGACATGACCCAACTACTACATGTGTTTCTGACCAAAGACGAATTGATGAAACTTTTTGAAAAAACAGAAGAGATAGCCAGGCGTCCTGTAATAAACATGCCTGGGCAAGTAGCCCCCGCCAGGGTCGCCTGGCCTCTTAACCGCCCAGATTGGGATTATAATAATCAGAACCACTGGGATGACTATACCAGGGCAAAGATTAATCTAATAGAAGCCCTCCAGGAAATAGGAAAAAAGCCCCTCGATTGGACTGAATTCCAAAGGACAACACAGAGAGACAAGGAAACCCCGGACGCTTTCTGGGTCCGCCTCTTGGAGGCCCGAACCACGTTCGCACATTTAGACGTAGGATGTTTAAAGGATAAGAACATTCTTGCAGCCGCTTTCGTTAACCAATCTGCAAGCGATATCCAGGGACACTTCCATCAGATAGTATCCAACTGGTCCACTTTAGACATCTTGGAGTTGCGCAGGATCGCAAACTTCGTATTTGACCAGAGGGAAAAAATAGCAGAAGAAGAGAGAGAAAGGAAGGAAGCGGAACGAGAAAGGGAGAAGGAGAGAAGGCGCAGGACGGAAAGGAGGGAGGACTTGCAAGCTTTTGCCATGATAAATAGGGATAATGGGAAAAGATACTGTAAAAGGGAAGCAATGTGCCGGCAATGCGAGGTTGAGAGAAAACCCTTTTGCCGGCACTGTTTCCGTTGTGGAAAGGAGGGGCATATCACAAGATATTGCAGGGAGGGCCAGAACAGGGAGACCTGGAATCAACATCACCAACCAAGACCCCCCTTTCCGAGGGAGACCGCTCATTGTCAAAATGAGGGAGGGGACCAAAGCATGCCCCGATGGGGACAAACAGAGCG
>NW_015388245.1:245424-246720 GCF_001527695.2 Protobothrops mucrosquamatus | reverse complement strand
AGCCGAACGGGGGATTCCTCCCAACACTGTCATCTATCCTCCCCTCACTCTGGGTGCAATAGAATGAATCTGCTATCATATCTTTTACTCTTTTGAAAACTAAATGACAAACCTGCAGAAACTATGTCATATAATGAGCTGAAGGAGCCTGATTAAAGCAGCACCACAGGAAAGAATTAAAAAAACAGGGTGTTTTGAGTGATCATCTCTACCTCCACTACGGTAACATCACCAAGCTAACAATAAATTCTAAATGATGGCTTCTAAGGTAATTTCTGCTCCTAGATTCCATGTTTCTTTAATCTGAAATTAATATATTAAAATGTATTTTGGGAAGAGAGGGGTAGAAGGGAGGAGGTGTAATGAGGTTCTGCTCCTAAGCTTGTTTAACTATATGTGCCTCCAAATTTGGCTTTACTTCTTCCTATTCAGAACAGTAAACCACAAGAATTTTTTTTCATTAAAAATTCAATATATTGTGACCCTTAGTTCGTAATTAGTAAGAGAATGAAAGGAGTAATTTGAGTCCATTAATTAAATAGTTAATTGCTGTGTGGAAGCCAAAGTTGATGCATTCCAGAAGGAAACAAATTTAAAGAAACAATTATTTCAAGAGTAGCTAATAGTGATCTAGAAAATAGAAACAGATACTGTTTTAGATCATACAATGTGCCTTCTATTTTTGTAACAAATAAGCAAAGGATTAACAAGGATTAAAGGAAGTAATTTTTTTAGGGCAAAGGATTTATGCTGCAAAGCCTAAAATGGTCTTGCAAACAGATATCCTCTACTTTAGAAAAAGGGAAAGCATTCCTAACATTTCATCAACCTTGTCCAAGTACACTGTCTTCTACTGTATACAATTTTTATCTCTCTCTCTTTTCAGAATGTTCTTCCATTTCCTGGAAAACACGCTGAATACAAACATGGACAGATCTTTGAAGAGATATTGAGCTTTGCCTGAGTTTCAAGAGAAGCTACCTTTGCCAAGTGAAGATGTAGCTTTCTTCAATTAGTAGATCAGTAATCAGGGTTGTTTACTTTTCCTGAAGAACATTGGCTTCTGTATACAGGTGAAACTCGAAAAATTAGAATATCAGGTAAGACGCTTCTGATTTGGGGTTTTCATGAGCTGTAAGCCATAATCATCTTACTTATGACACATCACGGCTTGAACTATCTTGCCTTGCATGTAATGATGCAAATGTCGTATTCCTCTTGTCAAGCCGCTCCTGAACAACAAACAACATCAGAAGCGTCTTACCTGGGCTAAAGAAAAACAGAACTGGTCTGTTG
>NW_015388245.1:226406-245046 GCF_001527695.2 Protobothrops mucrosquamatus | reverse complement strand
TAATTTTCTGAGATTGTGGATTTGGGGTTTTCATGAGCTGTAAGCCATAATCATCACAGTTATGACACATCACGGCTTGAACTATCTTGCTTTGCATGTAATGAGTCTATCTCATATATTAGGTTCACTTTTTAAGTTGCATTACTGAAATAAATGAACTTTTGCACGATATTCTAATTTTTCGAGTTTCACCTGTATACTCTAAAACATTTACTTGTGAAGTACATTGGCCCACCAATACTTCATTAAAGTATAATGATACATCACTGAAATGTGTATTACAATCTGCCCATTCCCACTAAAGACACATATAAAGATGTGTCATGTTGACTGGACACCACCCCTGCCTCCTGCTAATAAGTGTGAGCAAATTAAACTTGGTGCTCACAATAAAGAGAATTTCATTTGGAAATAAATCAGTGTAATTTTTGAAAAACTGTTTCAGTACTTGGAATTTTTAATAAATGTCAGCAAAGAAGATGACAATGTGACAAGAGAAGCTATCACATTTTATTGTGGGATATGCTGAAATATTAACCATGTCTGCCAATGTTACCACTTTGACTCATAATAGATCATTGTCATTAGTGAATGTGATGAAATATTTTATAGAGAAAGGGTCAAATTAACAATGTGGAAACTAGATTTATTTTCCATTATTTTCTTCACTTATTGTCTTTTCCCTTTTATTTTGTTTTCAAATATTTTAATTTGCAATGCCCTGCAATTATTACAGGCTGCAAAGAAATTAATTATTCTTCAGGATTTTGTGGCAGGAGTTGGAAAAATGTCATTTTACAAAGATATGAAGTCAATAGGATCTTGTTCAACTAAGGGTGTTAATTTGTTACTTGCTGTTAATAAAAACTGAAAATTGTTTGTGTGCAGGTCTTCTATAATAAGAATTTCAAGCATGTCATTCATGTATAAAATATATTGGCTTAACATTTATCACAGTTAAATACTTTTAGTTTCCACTGATTTCAACAAGAAAGATTTAAGACATATATGATTTGACTATGATAAAACCATGCTTATGTTTGTTGGATTACACCATAATTATTACTCTCTGTGAACCTCCCAGTGCTTGGACTTCTATCAGGATTAAGTTTGAAAAGAATAAAATAATATTTATAATGAAAGAAATAATGAGTTAAGAAATAAATAACTAAATAAGATTTCATTATTAAAAATAGTAAGTATTAACGAATAAGAAATAAATTTGAATGGCTCCACCTGAATGGATAAACAGCATATAGTCAAAAAAATAAAGGAGTAGTTAAGATCAAATCAACCATATTTGTAAATTGTATCTGTACTTGCTTTTAATAATGCTAAGTCTAGTGCTAGCATTTAATTGTCTCATATGAGGGTTTGACCTTGACAGACTGTAAGGACCCACTTCAATTCACATCTTAAGAAAGCAGAACTCTTGGAAACGATCTCTTCCAACAGGAACTTTTATTAAAAGAAACTGATAGCGGGCATGATAGACAGGATCTGAGGGATTCCCTTACAATGCGATGTTTTAAATTGTCCCTAAGCAGCCTCCCACCTCGCAGTTCTTCCATGTAATTCAAACTGGCAGATTTCTAGGTGTTAACTCCAGGAGAGATAACATCAATCTGGCTCCATTGGCACGATCATTCAACATCTCCTCACAAAGATCCCAGATGCTGCATCTTCCCCCCCCCCCTTTCTCTCGCTGGCCGGTAAGGAGGAGAAGTTCAGATGGGCATAGGATAAAAGGCAAATGGCTACATTGTTATGGTTAGCAGATCTGAAGCGAATCAACAAAAGGTTACTTTGTAGTGAATAGAGGAAGTGAAAGTAATAAAACCCCCATGCATACCCCCCTCCCCCTTAGTAATATGACAGGATCCAGGAGAGAGTAAAATTGGTTTTATATCAGAGAAGATAGATAGAAATGAAATATAACTGGATTCTGACACAGACCCCTGTTAAACTAAAACTTTTTGGAATTTTGTGATTTTTTTCACTTAACTTTTAATAAATATCTGTGGAATTGGTACATGTAGGATTCTCTGTCTAGTGAAAGTTGTATAAATGCATTTCTATTTTTAGAAATTCTATTTCTAGCTGTATAATTATTATTTTTCTACCATCATTTGCATATCTTAAGATGTTATAACTGTTTAATAAACATACAAATTCATATTTTTGCTTAGTTTTCCACATCTATGAAAAACTTATTATGGTTCACTTTCCCAGCATTTTAGAGTTCCTGTAAGGACCCACTTCAATCCTACATCTTAAGAAAGCAGAACTCTTGGAAACAATTTCTTCCAACAGGAACTTTTATTAAGAGTAGTTGATAGCAGGCATAATAGACAGGATCTGAGAGATTCCTTTACAGATCGATACTTTAAAGTGTCCCTAAGCAAAACCCCACCCCACACTTCATCTGGATGGTTCAGACCGGCCAATCCCCAGGTGTTAAGTCCATCATGGGAAAGGGGAGATATTATTGGTCCAGCTCCAGTTGTAGCATGATGTTCAACAGCTCTTCGCACCTCCTTTTGAGACCGGAGAAATAAGCCAGGCTCCGGAAGTTTGTATTTCCCCCCCTCTTCCTAGCTGCCAGGTTAGGGAGAAGAAGGTTCAGAGAGATATATAGTGCAGGAGGCAATTTGTTACATTGTAATGGGCAGCAGACACAAAGGCAATAAACAAAAGATTACATTGTAGCGAGTAGAGGAAGTGAAAGCAATAACCCCAAAGCATATCCCCTCTCCCCCTTGGGAGTATGGCAGAACCCAGGGGGAGTTAAGATTTGGTTTTAGATCAGAGGAGATAGATAGAATGAAATATAAATGGATTCTGACATCCTGCCCCCCTTAAAAATAAGAGAGATCCACCTGTAGAGAAAACAAAACAGGTATAGAGGTTAGTCTGGTTTGTTGGGATATTCTGTATGAAACTTCTTTAGCAGTTTTGGTGCTCTGATGTGATTTTTATGGACCCACTCGTTTTGTGATGAGAAAAGGTGTTTCTATGCTACTAGGTATTGAGTTGCCCCATAATACTTCCTAGGATCTAGGATTTCTTTTATCTTGAAGTGTTGTTCTCCTTCAACCATGATTGGGGGTGGTGGTGGGGATTTTTGGCATTAAGGGTGACTGTTGTTCTCTTTTCAGCAAGCTGCAGTGAAAAATTGGGTGTATTCGCCTGAGGTTTTTGGGTAGTTCTAATTCTACTGTTACTGGGTTTATGATTCTTTTAATTGGAAAAGGTCCTATATATTTTGGGCCAAGATTTTTACAGGGCTGTAGGGATTTTAGGTATTTTGTAGACAAATATACCATTTCTCCTACAATGGAGTTTGACTCTCTTTTTATCTGCTTGTGCTTTGTGTGCTTGCCTAGCTCTCTCTAAGGCTTTCCTAACTACTGGCCAGGTGTTTTGTAATTGTGCTATCCATTCTTTCAGCAATGGGATTGCCGGTTCATTTGGGATTAGTTCTGGCATAGGGTTGAAACTTTGACCGGTGGTTATTTGAAAGGGAGTGTAGCCTGTGCTGGAGTGGACTGCGTTATTGTAAGCAACTTCTGTGAAAGGGAGTAGGTCTGCCCAATTCGTTTGCTGCAAATTAATAAAGCATCTTAAGTATTGCTCAAGTACTGAGTTACAACATTTGGACTGTCCATTACATTGAGGATGATGACTAGATGACAGTTCCTGAGTGGTTCCTAAGAGGGATAAAAATTCCTTCCAAACTTCTGGTGTAAATTGCACTTCCCTATCAGATATGATGCGTTGGGGTGCCCCATGCAGTCCGTAGATATACTGCATGAATAGTTTCGCTAAGGTTTTTGTGGTGCGAATCTTTTGGCAAGGGATAAAGTGCACTTGTTTGGAAAACAAGTCCATAACCACCCAGATGACAGTGTTTCCATTGCTTTCTGGTAATTCCACTATAAAATCCATGGATATTTCTTTCCAGGGGGCTGAGGGATTCACCACTGGTTGTAATAGTAATTTCCCTTGCAACCTCTTGGCAGTTGCACACGTTGGGCAGTTGGCCACCTAACTTTCTATGTCCTTTTTCATGGACTGCCACCAGTGTGTGGACGTCCTCCTACCACACCCACGATGCCTCTGAGAAAGGGTACCCCTTCCACCTGACCAAATATTGTACCCGCCAACTACGTGTCCAGGAGTCCAGGACCTCTTGTATTTCAAAGTGTTCCCCGGAGACTGGACCAGGTGCCTCAGCCACGGGCCTATTTGGGGAACCCCCTACTGGTTTCAGTAGGCTACTGTGAAATACTGGGTGTACCTTACCCAGGAATCAGGTAGCCACAACCGCACGGTTACCGGGTTGATGACCTGGACAACCTGGAAGGGCCCTAGGTACTTTGGGCCCAGCTTTTTACAGGGCACTCCCAGGCGTAGGTATTTTGTTGACAGGTATACCCAGTCGCCCACCTGGAATGGCTTCTGGGACCCCCTCTTCTTGTTGACCTGTGCTTTGTGTCTGTTCTATCCCAGCCTATAGCCGTCCTTGTGAAAGGCACAAGGACCAAACCCCTGTTGAGAAAATAGGCTGGAGACTCAAAACAAAACAAACCCCTTTTAATATGGGTAACCAACCTGGCAAATAGTCCAGAAACAAAAGCAGCAAAACACAATCCAAATGGAGGAAATTGTTCACACGAAACACGATGCAAACAGAAAAGTAGTCACCGGCAATACTAACAGAACATGATCCCATGAAGTACTTTGCAACGGTTGCCTTCAGCAACCAGCACCGCCCACACCTTCCCTTTTTATACAGCAGTCCCAAGGCATTGCCTCTCAGTGGCTTCTCCTCCTCCCCTGGAGTTGTCGTATTGACTGCTGCTGATCTGCTCTCGCTAATTGCCGGCGTCTACGAGCATCAATCATCATGTCCATCAGATGTGAGTCTTTCAAGTCTGACTCATTCTCCCCACACAGCTGAGCTTCATCAGGAGCACGACTGGAGGGCCCAGACTCTTCATCAAACTGTGAGTCTTGTAATTCATCAGAGCCTCCCTCTGACCCTGATGGCCCTTCAAATGCCTCCTCCACCTCCTCCTCAGATTCCCCAGACTCAGCTGTTGGGAACACAGGCTGGCACGGAATCACAACACTATCCTGCACCGCAGGGCCCTTCCCTTGGGTCTGCCGATCCGGATATGGTCGGGATGGGAATTGGTCATGAAAGGCGGTCACCAAGGCAGGAGCATGAACGGTGGTCACATCCTCCCAGGTGAACTCCTCCGGTCCGTAGCCTTTCCATTCAATCAGGTACTGGAAGCAACCTTTCCCCCAACAAGAGTCCCGAATGCTGGCAACCTCATACTCGGGAGCACTGTCTCCATCACGTTGTTCCGGTGGGGGAGGTTCAGCTCGGTGAAGTGAACATGCCGATTGCTCAGAGACCAACAGAGAACGGTGAAAGACCAGATGTACCCACAGGGAACGTGGCAGAGTTAAGTAATATGCGACCGGATTGATGACAGCCTCGATTGGGAACGGTCCTACATATCGGTGGTCTAATTTCTTGGCTGGCCGGGTTGATGGTAGATTCCTGGTGGACAGCCATACCCGATCTCCCACCATTAGTGGAGGCGTATCCCACCTCGACCGATCAGCAAACCTTTTGTAGTCAGCCTTGGCCTTCTCTGTCACTGCACCAATCAATGGATCGCCTGTAACTCTGCCATGTAGTCGTTCACTGTTGGTACCGGTGAGTCTAGTGGGGAAAGAGGGAAAAACTGAGGGTGATATTCCACATTGGCTAAGAATGGTGTCATCTGCGTGGAGGTGTGCTGTGAGTTATTGAATGCAAACTCAGCCACCGCCAGATAGTCCACCCAATTGTTCTGCTGCTGATTGACATAGCAGCGCAGATATTGCTCGAGGATCCCGATGACCTTCTCAGTCCTTCCGTCAGTTTGGGGATGATGTGGGGACGAGAGGCAGATGTTGACATCCAACGCCTGCATCAACCCCTGCCAGAAAGGGGCTGTGAACTGGGCCTCTCTATCAGAAACGACCCTATCAGGAAGGCCATGCAGCCGGAACACCTGCTGGATGAACATGCGACTGGTGGCGCGGGCAGATGGAAAGCCATGGCATGGGATGAAATGCACCATCTTGGTCAGCATGTCCACCACCACGAACACCATAGTGAATCCAGAAGACGGGGGTAAGTCCATCAGGAAGTCCATGGACAGAGTCCCCCAGGATCTTTTGGGTGTCGGCAAGGGCTGCAGTAGTCCAGGTGGGGCCCCTGTCGCTGACTTGGCCTGCCTACATGGGATACAAGATGAGACGTAGGCCTGGACATCGTGTCGGACTCGGGGCCACCAGAAGGTATGTGTTCAGGGTCTTGAACAGGTCAAAATGCCCCGCCGCCAGATTGTCGTGACACTGGCTGAGGATGAGTCCCCTGAGCGGCCCTCCAGGAACATAGAGCCGATCACAATAGTGGAGGAATCCATCCGTGACTGCCCATGGGGAATTGGGCCCCACCTCCTCCTTTCGCTGAGCCACCCACCCATCCTGCTGCTGGGCCTCCTGAATCCAAGCCCGTACATCTATTGGCTCCTGCACCACAGCAAAAAACTCGATAGGGAGCACTGTCCTGGGCAGAAGCTTGTCTTCTGCTCGGGAATATTCGGGCTTCCTGGACAGAGCATCCGCTCTTTGGTTGTGACCGCTGGGTATATACGTCACATGGAAATTGAAGCTCACAAAGAAGAGAGACCACTGGATCTGGCGTTGGTTCAATTTCCGAGTGGTCTGCAGGCTTCCCAAATTCTTATTGTCCATCCGGACCTCGATTTGATGTCGCGCCCCTTCCAGATGATGCCTCCAGGCCTCGAACGCCACTTTAATGGCCAGTAGCTCCTTCTCCCAGATGGTATAGTTGCACTCCGCCGGATTCAATTTCCGTGAATAGTACGCGCAAGGGAAGAGGGCACCGCGGGGCATCGTCGCCTGGAGTAACACCGCCCCAATGGCAATGTTGGAGGTATCCACCTCCAGGACAAATGGCCATTGCGGGTCAGGATGCTTCAGGATGGGCTCCTTCATGAAGGCTTCCTTCAAAGCCTGGAAAGCCCGTTGTTCTGGAGCGTCCCACTGAAACCGAGTCTTTTTCTGCAGGAGCCGAGTAAGGGGGGCTGTCATGGTAGCAAACCCGGGGATGAAAGTCCGATAGTTGGCGAACCCAAGAAGTTGCTGGACATCCTTCACACGACGTGGGGGTTGCAAACTCTGCCGAGACTCAACCTTACTTGGCTCCATGGCGATGCCCTCAGGAGAAATGTGGTGACTCAGGAACTCGATAGTCATCTGGTAGAACTGGCACTTCTCCAGTTTGGCGTACAGTTGATGTTCTCGGAGCCGCTGCAGGACTTGACGGAGATACTGATGGTGCACCTCTCGCGACGGGGAGTAGACCAGGATGTCGTCGAAGTAAATCACGACAAACTGATCTAGCAAGTCCCGGAAAATGTCATTCATAAAATGCTGAAACACGGCGGGGGCATTGGCCAGGCCAAACGGCATCCCTGTGTACTCGAAGTGCCCGTACCGAGTACCAAACGCCGTCTTCCACTCATCACCCGACTGAACTCTGACAAGGTTATAAGCTCCAAACAAGTCCAGTTTTGTGAAGATCTTTGCCTCATGGAGCCGGTCCAAGAGTTCGGGGATGAGGGGCAGCGGGTATCAGTTGCACACCGTGATGGCATTTAATTTCCTGTAATCACAGCAAAGCTGCAATTCACCGGACTTCTTCTTGACAAAGAGCATGGGTGCAGACACTGGCGAGGACGAGGGCCGAATAAAACCCCAAGCCAAATTCTTGTCCAAAAAGTCCCGCAACGCGGCCAACTCGGGGTCCGACATGGAATACAAACGCCCCACTGGGAGAGGCGCATCAGGTACTAAGTCAATGGGGCAATCATAGGGCCTGTGCGGGGGCAATTGATCCACCTCAGTCTCGCTGAAAACATCAGCATAATCTGCCAATTTGGAGGGTAAGGAGACCCCCATGGGCCCCTCTACCTGACCGGCACAGATGTGGCGGGTGTGGTCCACGCACTGTAAGCTTGGAAAGGTGACCACGTTCTGTGACCAATAAATCTGTGGGTCATGCGCCCGGAGCCATGCCAGTCCCAAGACCACGGGAAAATGCAGGTCTGATGTGATATAGAACTGGATGGCCTCCTCATGTGAACTGATGGCCATACATAGCGGTTGTGTGGTGGCCTTAATTGGCCCAGACAGGAGGACTCGACCATCTATGGTCTCCACTAACATCGGCGGATCCACCGGGCATTGGGGAATCGCCCATTTAGCCACAAATGCTATGTCCATAAAGTTCATAGTGGCCCCAGAGTCAATCAACGCATGGAAAGGAATCCCCTTTGGCAACCTAGGGAAAATCAGGCACGCCTCCAATATCAGATGCCTTGGGAGTCCGTGGGCAGCATCTGAAAGGTGTCGCTCGATGTTGCGGGATGCCCGACCCAAAATGCCTTTCAGGTCGGGTGTGGGCCATTTCCCGACAGGGGAGCAGATGACAGTCTTGGGACAGGCTCAGTCACAGACGCCCTTCGTCGCTTCTTGGGGCAGAAAGCGGCCAAGTGCCCAGGGTCCCCACAGTAAAAACACAACCCCCCCGAACGTTGCCTGTTCATCTCTGCCACCGATAGGCGAGGTCTGACAGCACCTAACTCCATTGGCTCCTCCCTCTGGACCGGGGTCTTACACACAACGGGGGCAGTACGGGTCTCTGGGGTGGCACGGCGACTCCTTCGCTGCTGCAGCCGAGCGTCGATCCACAGACAGAGATGAATGAGCCCATTAAGGTCTGGGGGAACATCAACACGGGCCAGCTCATCCAACATCTCCTCTGACAATCCATCCTGGAAAGCGTCCACGAGCGCAGCCTCATTCCAGGTTGAATCCTGGCTAAGCAGCCGAAATTCGCTGATATAGCCCTGCAGGGAGCGTCGGCCCTGCCTCAGAGCTTTCAAATGCCGGGTAGCTGTCTGGGTGTTGATGGGGTCCTCATACATCATCCGCATGTAATCACAAAATCCCACAAAGTTGTCCATCAATGGACTAGGTTGGGCTAGCAGGGGTGTGCCCCAATGAGCTGCAGAACCAGAGAGCAGGCTTATCATAAACCCCACTTTATCCTGGTCCGTGGGGAAATCAGCCACTCTCACACTGATATACAGGTGGCATTGTCCCATGAAAACAGGAAACATGTCCAGATTGCCATCAAATTTGTCCGGCCTTGCAACTTAGCATTTTCTCCTGGGTGGTGATGGAGCAGCAGGAACATGGGCAGATAGCTGAGCAACTTGGGCAAATAACAAAGCCAGCTGCTGGGAGAGCTGGGCATTCTCAGCACGTAGTTGCTCCATAATAGTAGGGGGTTAGGCTGAAGGCAAACTGTTCTATCCCAGCCTATAGCCGTCTTTGTTAAAGGCACAAGGACCAAACCCCTGTTGAGAAAATAGGCTGGAGACTCAAAACAAAACAAACCCCTTTTAATATGGGTAACCAACCTGGCAAATAGTCCAGAAACAAAAGCAGCAAAACACAATCCAAATGGAAGAAATTGTCCACACGAAACACGATGCAAACAGAAAAGTAGTCACCGGCAATACTAACAGAACATGATCCCATGAAGTACTTTGCAACAGTTGCCTTCAGCAACCAGCACCGCCCACACCTTCCCTTTTTATACAGCAGTCCCAAGGCATTGCCTCTCAGTGCCTTCTCCTCCTCCCCTGGAGTTGTCGTATTGACTGCTGCTGATCTGCTCTCGCTAATTGCCGGCGTCTACGAGCATCAATCATCATGTCCATCAGATGTGAGTCTTTCAAGTCTGAGTCATTCTCCCCACACAGCTGAGCTTCATCAGGAACACGACTGGAGGCCCAGGCTCTTCATCAAACTGTGAGTCTTGTAATTCATCAGAGCCTCCCTCTGACCCTGATGGCCCTTCAAATGCCTCCTCCTCCACCTCCTCCTCAGATTCCCCAGACTCAGCTGTTGGGAACACAGGCTGGCACGGAATCACGACAGTGTTTGCCTCAGGTTTCACTAGGGCATTCTTTACTGTACCCCATAACCCCCCCACGTGTGCTATCCATTCCTGGGGTAAGCAGGGCCCTGGGGGCACTTGAGGATAGGGACGAAGTCCACACCATGCACCACCCGAAAGGGAGCAAACCCAGTGCTGCTGTGCACCGCATTGTTATAAGCTACTTCCGCAAATGGTAACAGGTCTACTCAGTCCGTTTGCTGATAGGACACGTAGCTTCGCAGGTAGCACTCCACCATAGCATTTGCACGTTCAGCCACTCCGTTGGTGCTGGGGTGGTATGCCGAGCTGAGGCCCTGGGACAACCCAATGTACCAGAGGAATTCACACTAGAACCGGGCCATGAACTGCATCCCCCAGTCCGAAATAACCCATCTAGGCACTCCGTGAAGACGATATACATGCTCGATGAAATGTCTAGCCAACCGCTGGGCAGATGGTAGCCCTTTACATGGGATGAAGTGGGCCTGCTTGGAGAAAAGGTCAAGAACAGTCCAGATGATGGTGTGGCCACATCTCTCTGACAACTCAACCATGAAGTCCATAGCAATGTCCTCCCATGGCCAGGTTGGGTCTGCCACCTTTTGCAGTAACCCCAAAGGCTTCCCCGTGCAGGGCTTTGTGGTGGCACAGACATGGCAGCCATTGACGTAGGTCTCTACATTCGCCTTTATCTGGGGCCACCAAAATTGGCACCTTACCAAATGCAGGGTTTTCAGTAATCTGAAATGCCCCGCCTGCTTTGTATCATGGCACCACCATCGGAGTACTGCCTGCCTCAGGACCCTTGGGACATACAACTTGTCACCTTTCCAGGCCAACCCCTCCCACCTTGTCAAGAGGCCTGGATGGTCCCTCAACCATGGGTCATCTCAGACTGCCATCTGTAGCTCCTGGACCAGATCACTCGCCATGGTACGAGGAACCACCCGGGCTGCGGCTTATTGGTATGGGGGCATGATTGCTTGTACCACCACTTCCCACTTGCTATTGTACTGGGGCATGCTCGACAAAGCATCGGCCAGGAAGTTCTTTCCCCCTGGCATGTACTTCAATGTGAAGCAGAAGTGGCAGAAATACTGTGCTCACCGGACATATTTTGGTGACAGGCGCCTTGGTGTTTGCAGTACCTCAAGGTTCTTGTGGTCCGTCCATGCCTCGAATGGCTCCTTCATCCCCTCTAACAAATGCCGCCATGTTGAGAACACCCACCGTACCACAAATGCCTCCTTCTTCCATATGGCCCATGCCCGCTCGGTAGCCTAGGAAGCTCTGTAGTTGCCAACGGGTCCGAGGCGCCTGCCATTCTAGCATTGCTTTAACCTTGTTGGGGTCCATTTCTATTCCGGCCCCCGATATCCTGTAGCCTAGATAGTCCAATCAGGTCTGGTGGAACTCACACTTGGAGAGCTTCACGAACAAGTTGGCATTTAGCAGTTTCTCCAACACCTGCTGTACCAAGTGGACGTGTTCCTCCAGGGTGGTGGTATAAATCAGGATATCATCTAGGTATACCAGAACCCCATGCTATAAGTGTTCATGAAACACCTCATTGATGAGTTGCATAAATACCGTGGGGGGGCCCTGCAGACCAAACAGCATGACCCAGAATTGATAACTACCGAGCGGGCAGTTGAATTCCATCTTCCATTCATCCCCCTGCTTAATGCAGACCCTGTAGTACGCCTCCCGAAGGTCTAGTTTTGTGAACACACATCCTTGGCCAAATGGGGCAGTATATCCTTCATCAGGGGAAGGGGTACATATGTTCTACGCAAACGCCGTTGATCCTCTGGAAGTCCACGCAGAGGCGGAGTGAGCCGTCTTTCTTTTCCTTGAACAGGACTGGAGCAGCTATCCATGAACAGGCTAGTTGGATGAAACCCCGGGCCAGATTCTGGTCGATGAAGCAACACAGCTCCTCCATCTTCCTGGGCGTCATTGCATACATCCGGGGTTTGGGTAGTTTTGGGCCCGGCACAATGTCAATTGCACAGTCGGTCATTCGGTGAAGTGGTAGGACATCGCACTCCCTCTCGCTGAACACCTCAGCGAGATCAGCATACACAGCCGGGAAGGGGTTCTCTTCCCCGGTGCCCTTCTGTTCTGTCTTTCATTCCCTACACTCTGCCCCCCGCTCTCTGGGATCCTGACTAGGTGGCCGGGGACCAATCCCAAGGCATAACTTCCAGTACCCCCCTTCCCACCATATAGTAGGACCCCATTTATCCAACCATGCCAGGCCCAAGGTCACGGCCTCAGTCATGGACTGGACTACTATAAACCGGAGGACCTCCCAATAAGTGCCCATCTCCAGTCTGATGGGCTCTGTTATGAGGGTGGCCAGAGCCCCCCCCCCAAGAGAGACCTGTCCACCTGCTCAATCCGGATTGGGTGAGCCAGCCGGCGTACCCTGATTCCAATCTCTGCTGCCACACCCTTGCTCATCAAACACTGGGTGCAGCCAGAGTCAATGAGGGCCCAGTATTCCCTCCATTGCCCTGTCTGAGGGCTTGTCAGAGTGACGGGTAGGACAAAAGGGCTTATGGGTTCACTTACCATGGGATCCTTGGTTATGTCGTCCTCGCTGTCATCAGTCACCAGATGGTACCTCGTGGCTGCTGTTGCCTCCTCTCCTCCACCGGGAACAACCACCGGGAGACGATCCCCTCTGGCTGCTGCACTGCTCTCAACTTCTCCGGGGTCTTTTTGGGGGTGGAAGCAGCTTTTCTGGGAGTCGAGGAAGGAGCCCGTGGACTAGGAGCTGGACATTCTGCTGCCTGATGGCCCGGTTGGTTGCACCAGAAACAACGGAATGGCACCCTGGTGGTAGGGCCAGAGGAGCCCGGAACTGTGGCCTCGACACTCTGTCCTTTATCCTGTGACCTCTCTGGTGCCTTCCTTGGTGCGGCCAGATCCTCCCCTCTTTTCTGGAACTCCTGCAACCCAGTGTCCAGATCCACCACCACCCTGAACCACTCCTGGAGACGACTTGGGACACCCCAGAAAACACAGACCTGGTGCAACTCCTGATCCAGACCCGCCCAAAAATGATGGACAAGGAGGCATTCTGGCCAGGAGCGCAGTCGACCAGCCACCCACCAGAAGTCACAAACATACTCTGTTGTGGCCCGACCTCATTGCCGCAGTGCCAGTACCTCAGCCTCAGCCCGCTGGACCCGGAAGACATCTTCAAACCAGGATTGCAGCACTTCCAGGAACAGGCTAGCGTCGGCCAGCTCCCTGGCATGGTCACTGTAGAGGTCCGCTGCCCATGCCACTGCTTCACCTTGCAGTCCTGCCGTAACCACCACCACCATCGCCCACTGGGACCAGTAGAGGCAGTCATACCGGTCCAGGTGGCTGATAACATGGCTCAAGAACATTGTGAGGCGGTCCGGGTTTCCATCAAATGTCACGGGTATAGATGGTGGGCCCCAAACCATCCGGGGACCCCATGGCCCCATAGGCTGGCCCATCCCCCATGTTGCATCAGCCAACTAGGGCAACCCCTGGTTGCTGGACCCCACCCCCTGCTGGTGTGAGCCCCACCCAGAGGGTGCTCCCCACAGGTCGGTCAATGACCTGCCTGCCCACACAGGCCGTGACTGCACCTGTGGTGCACTCAGGCTAGGGCCTCCCACCATAGGGGTACCCAGACCAGGGGCCACTCTGAGTCATGGACTGGCCAGACGGAACCGGGATGGATGTGTTTGTCTTGGTGGTGCCTCCGTCCGGTGCCATGATGCCATCTCTCGCGCTGCCTCCCGTCTTGGTCCCAAGGGGTGTTCTTGGTACCCAGCCTCCCCAAACCGGTCTCTCAGAACATCCATAGTATACTGGCTGGGTGCTGTGGAGTAACTCTATTCTTCCTCATCCTCCTCTGTTAGCCGCCTCTCCCTCCACTCCATCAGAGGGCCCCCGGCACCCAGAGTATATGCCCAACCAGCGTCTGGTTTGGCCAGTGCAGGGCTCTGCCACCATTCCCCCAATGCCCCAGTGAACCCAGTCTCCTGGGTCTCACTCACTGGGACCACAGGCTGTATTTCCAACACCTTTGGCCTAACCACCGTCTGCGCCTCCTGGGCCTCTGGGTCAAGCAATGGTCCCATTGCTCCAGCTTGGTCACCCTCATCCACCACCAGAGGAGCCTCCTGTTTACCCTCAGCCATTCCCGTGACAGTACAAGGGCAGTGGGAGGGGAACAGAAAAGGGGAGAGCGCTGAATTACTGTCTGATGTCCTTCATTGTCCATGTAAATAAATCCAGGAATGCAGGAACAAGGTGACAAACAGGTTTAATCTGTGCAATAATAAAGTCAGCGCTGGGAGTGATCTGCTCCCAGCACTTTACATAGTCTCCCCCACCCTGCAGTTCCGCCCCAAGCAGAAAGCCAGCATCCAGTCCTTGGAGGTGAAAAGTCGCAGTCCAACCACTGGCCTCCCTCCTGCTCCAGGTGCTGGTGCGGCCACGGGGTTCAGGTTTCTCCTCCCCTAGAGAGCCGAGGGTTCTTTTCATCAGGTCAATAGCTTTCTCTAGGATTCAGTTCGAGTGCAGGGATTTCTCCATCTCTTGCTTCCATTCTGGTTGGTGGCTGCCCCGTCTCAGGGTCGCTTTTCTCGATTTCTTTTCCCACTTGTCTTTCTTGGCTATGCCCATCGACCACCAAGGTTTGTGGTTGCGCGTTTCCACCACTTCTTTTCCTGAGGAGTATGACATCTCGGATCCCTATAGCTGGCGGGATCCCAGTCGAAGGGAAGGCCCATATTTTTGCTTAGTTTTCCACATCTATGTAAAACTTATTATGGTTCACTTTCCCAGCATTTTAGAGTTCCTGTAAGGACCCACTTTAATCCTACATCTTAAGAAAGCAGAACTCTTGGAAACAATTTCTTCCAACAGGAACTTTTATTAAGAGTAGTTGATAGCAGGCATAATAGACAGGATCTGAGGGATTCCTTTACAGATCGATACTTTAAAGTATCCCTAAGCAAAACCCCACCCCACAGTTCATCTGGACGGTTCAGACCGGTCAATCCCCACAAGTTAAGTCCATCGTGGGAAAGGGGAGATAACATCAGTCCGGCTCCGGTTGTAGCACGATGTTCAACAGCTCTTCGCACCTCCTTTTGAGACCGGAGAAATAAGACAGGCTCCGGAGGTTTGTATTCCCCCCCCCCTTTTTTTCCCTAGCTGCCAGGTTAGGGAGAAGAAAGTTCAGAGAGATGTATAGTGCAGGAGGCAATCTGTTACATTGTAATGGGCAGCAGACACAGGCAATAAACAAAAGGTTACACTGTAGCGAATAGAGGAGTGAAAGCAATAACCCTGCAGGCATATTCCCCCCTCCTGTTTGGGGGTATGGCAGAACCCAGGGGAAGATGAGATTTGGTTTTAGATCAGAGGAGATAGATAGAAATGAAATATAAATGGGTTCTGACAGTTCCATATTTTTTATTTCGGCATACCCTCTAACTTCTGCTGAAATGATTCAGGTTCTTAGACAACAACATGGAACATCTCAGTATACATACATTCATATTCCCAACCTTTAATGTCACCACAACCTTTCCTTATACATTTATCCATAAATAGCTTAAACAACCAAAGAGACAACACCACACATCTTTATTTTATTCCTTGCTCAGTACTGAAACCATCCACTAATTATCCAGTTTGGTCTAGTGCTTAAGGCACCAGACTAGAAAGTGAGAGACCATGAATTCTAGTCCTTCCTTAATGAAAAAAGCCAGCTGGGTGACCTTGGGCCAATCACTTTCTCTCTCTCCACCCAATACATCTTATAGGGTCATTGTTGTGGGGAAAATAGGAGAAGAAAGGTGTTTTGAATTTGTTCTCTTGAGTTATTTATAAAAAATAATAAAGTCAGGATACAAGTAAAATAAATAGAATAAATAGATTGTCATTAATTTTCTACTTATCCCATTCTTAACCATATTCAGCAACATTTTTTAAAGAAAATATTTAATTATAAATAAAACATGTGAAGGTCAGCCATGTTACCCATCTTTGCAGTCTAGGAACAAACAACCGGTGAGCACTTGGCTCTCTTAATTGAAATATAAGTAATACAAAATAAACACAATTTATTTTTTTCTTTCAGTGAGGTATATGCAAATACTTTCCTTTCTTAAGAACTTAATCGTACCTCATTGTTAAATAATTTCTATCCCATACACAAAAGGTTAACCTAATATTAATTTGTCTTATGAATATTTTAGTGCTTCAGGTCTAAAACCATAAACAACAACAGAAATAGGACTTCAATTATTTCCAGGATTCACCAGGAAGTAGTTTTTCCTACCTGCAAATATTTATAAATGTTCAATTAGTTGCAAGGACAGAAGACCATATTAGATTTTTCTAAAGAGGAGGTAAATGTCAGAACTTTGAAAAGATTATGATAAACAGCAGAAGGAATAAGTCATTAATAATACTCAAGATCAACACATACTTAAGTCAAAGTAATGGGGAAAAAATCTCATACTTAATCAGTATAACATAAAAGTGCCTATCCTGAGCTAACTTACACTTCTGGCTATTTATTGTGTCCTTGAAGCTCTTCTCTCTCACACAACTGGGCTGATATTTTTGTAATGACTCAGATCAAAGTTCATGCCACAGGAACAACTTCAAACAAAAATCCAAGAAAGTATAAAAACCCACTCCCTACTACATGTGGTCAGTTTTCTCAGAGCCATCTTTCAGTCTGGCTCTCCTCTTCAATAAACTGCAACCTTCTTTCTAAAGCAGTCTCCATTTTTATTATTCCCAACATGGACTGGACCCTGATGAAGATTTTTCTCTCAACAATTTGGCACCCAGGATGGGACTCCAAGCTAACCTCTCCAATGGACTGAGACTGGTAAGCCCCATCTTGCCGGCAGCAGACCCCTTGTGTCTGTGGATGGGTTTCCCAGGCCCTGACCACGTGGAGTGAGGATAGTAAAGGGCGTTTTGAGTTTGAGCTCAAGGGCTGCTTTGGAAAGAAGGTGAGTATCTCTAAAATTTAACTTTAAAGCCCAGGGGAGTGAGAGAAATGTTTAAGTCTCTCTCTGTGTGTGAGTGAGAAGATCCTTTTCCAAATCACAGTTGGATCTTGCTTCCTCTGATCTTTCCTAACCACCAAAAGATCTGTTCAGGTGACAGACTCTGGAAAGCAGAGAGCAGGACCTTTTATTAGGGAAAAGGGAGAGGCTTTATGAAAATGGAATGGAATGAGTGAATGAGAGAGATGAACCTGGGCAACTGGCTGAAATCACTGGGCAAAGTTCCACTCTTCTAGGAGGGACCCTATACTCTAGAAAAAGAAAGATAGAGTCCTCCCAGATCCCTTTGTGGCTTGAAACTGGGGTATGGGGCAAAGGCTGAAAGACTGCCTTACCAGGGGCAAAGGCTAAAAGACTGCCTTACCAAGGGGCAAGGGTGATTCAAAAGAGTCACCTTACCAGGGGCAAGGGCCATAAGATTTGCCTTACCAAGGGCAGAGGACTCTAAGAGAAAGTCACTCTGCAAACGTAGGAGAGTCAAGGAGGGAATCTCACTGTGTGTAACAGGAACAAGGGTCAGAGTCTTGCCTGAAAATATGGGAAGCTCTGATTCCAAGGTCCTGCCGATATCTCCTTTAGGGAGACTGTTAAAAGCCTGGGATCAAAAGAAGTTATCCATCAGGTGGGAATGAAAAAGAAGCATGCACGTAAATTATGTAACGAGTGGTCTTTGCTCAGGGCTTTGCTGGGGAACCAATTTGGCTAAATAAAGGTACTTAAAAGGAAAAGAAAATTAAAATATAGGAATCGTGATTTTCTCTCTCTCTCTCTCTCTCTCTCTCTCTCTCTCTCTCTCTCTCTCTCTCTCTCTCTCTCTCTCTCTCTCTCTCTCTCTCTCTCCCTCTCTGCAACCACATGATATGTTTAAGATTTGTGCCTTCCCTAATTTGAGTTAACTGAGATTTAAAGTGGGTGAGGGAAGTTAGCCCAGAGAAGGAAATATTAAAAGGGCAGGAAAATATATTTTTCACCAAAAGGATTTTTAAAAGCATTTTTTGAAAAGCAGAAACCAAACCTGGCCCCAAATCTATCTCTCTGCCCCAAGCAAGAGCCAGCCCTATACAAATGCAGATGTAAAACCATCAGGAAGGTTGGAGCCAGGGAACTCAAGAAGACAAAGAAACTCTTAAGAGTCATTAGCCCAGCCTCAGGGAAGCAGGAGATGACTTTTGGGACATAATAGGACTGAACCACAGAGGGGCAGATATGGCGGGAGCAGAGGACCATATCGGGTTTTGGGAGCACGCACATGCTGTTTACAAGCTTGTGAGTGCTCCGGTCCTCTGGGCTCTTCTCGGCCTCCAGGGAACTTAGATCCTTGGGCCCGGGATCACCGGCTGATGTTATGCAACGCCAGGTCCGTGGTAAACAAGGCCCCCCTCATTCAAGATCTTATCCAAGAGGGGGGTGCGGACCTGGCAGGTATCACCGAGACCTGGTTGGGCACGGA
>NW_015388245.1:225227-226232 GCF_001527695.2 Protobothrops mucrosquamatus | reverse complement strand
CCCTGCTATGTATCAACGGCCCTGCCTGAGCTGGCCGACGTAATAGCCGGGGTGGCAGTTGAGACCCCCAGGCTTATAGTCATGGGGGATTTCAATCTGCCATCGGTGGGCGAAACGTCGGCGGCGGCTCGGGAGTTCTTGGCCTCCATGACGGCCTTGGACTTGACCCAATTAGTTCATGCCCCGACTCACGAGGGGGACACACACTAGATCTAATTTTTGTCTCTGGCCAGTGGCAGAATGATCTGGAAATGGGGGAGGTAGTTGTAGAACCCCTGTCATGGTCAGATCATTCACTCCTTAGGATGGACTTCCGGACCGCTCCCCCCCACCGCAGGGAGACGGAACCGCATAGATGGTTCCGTCCCAGGCGCCTGATGGACCCTGAGAGGTTCCTGACGGAGCTTGGGCCATATCCAGAGGATCTAGTTCACGACTCGGCGGAAAATCAGGCGGCGGCTTGGGAAGCAGCCGCTGCCGCGGCACTGGACCGAGTCGTGCCTTTGCGGCCTCTGACCCGGCGTAGATCTCAACTGGCTCCTTGGTTTACAGAGGAGCTGAGAGAGATGAAACGCCGGAAAAGACGCCTAGAGAGCAGTTGGAGGGCTAGCCGAACCGAATCCAACCGAACACAGGTAAGGATACATGTTAGATCCTACCTTGTGGCGATGAGGGTGGCGAGGTCTAATTACTATTCCACCCTCATTGCGTCATCAGATAATCGCCCGGCCTCCCTCTTCAGGGTGACCCGCTCTCTCCTTCAATTGAGGGAGGGGGGGATCCCCTGAAGGGGAGGGCCGAGGACTTTGCGCAATATCTGCATGACAAAGTCGCTCGGATCTGAGAAGGCCTGGACTCTGACTGGGTGGCCCCGGGGGAGGATACGGGAGCAGGTCTTGAGACTGTTGTATGGGAGGAGTTTGACTCTGTGGCTCCCGAGGACGTGGACAGGATCTTGGGGAGGCTGAATGCAACCACATGTTTACTGGATCCGTGCCCCTCCTG
>NW_015388245.1:208807-224484 GCF_001527695.2 Protobothrops mucrosquamatus | reverse complement strand
TCCGGGTGCGCTTCAAGGTGTTGGTTATCATCTTTAAAGCGCTCCATGGCATCGGACCTGGATATCTCCGAGACCGCCTTCTGCCGCAGGTTACCTCCCATCGGCCGGTACGCTCCCACAGAGTGGGTCTCCTCAGGGTGCCGTCAGCCAGACAGTGCCGGCTGGTGACCCCCAGGGGGAGGGCCTTCTCGGTGGGAGCTCCCACCCTCTGGAACGAACTACCCCCAGAGATCCGGGTGATCCCGGATCTCCCCTCCTTCCGCCGCGCCCTAAAGACATGGCTTTTTCAGCAAGCGGGTCTGGCCTAGGGAATTTTAGTGGGGTTTCTAAGGGTATTTTAAAGGTTAATTTTAACGATTGGCCGCTTCAAATATTTTCTTTTAATTTGGTTTTAATGGATATTTATTGTATTGTGGTTTTACAAGGCTGTTAGCCGCCCTGAGTCCGGTGAGGAGAAGGGCGGGGTACAAATTAAATTATTATTATTATTATTATACTAAGGCCTAGAAAAGCACTTAGACTCAGTTCAAAGTTCATGCCACAGGAAGAGGAAACTATTCCAAACAAAAAGCTAGAGAGGGTATAAAAAGCTACTGCCCATGTGCTCACCCTCTCACTCCTCTGGTCTTTCTGCTTCTTCAATAAACTGTATCCATCTTCCCAAAGCAGTCACCATGTTGCTTATTTATTCCCGGCTTG
The DNA here is from genome assembly GCF_001527695.2 of Protobothrops mucrosquamatus. Classification (NCBI taxonomy): domain Eukaryota; kingdom Metazoa; phylum Chordata; class Lepidosauria; order Squamata; family Viperidae; genus Protobothrops; species Protobothrops mucrosquamatus. Next base: position 223,785 of record NW_015388245.1, on the reverse strand, counting down.
GATGAACCAGGATGAAGACTTACTTCTGACATTTTGGCACCCCAGATGGGACTCCAAGCTAACCTTTCCAATGGACTGAGACTGGTAAGCCCCATCTTGCCGGGTTCAGACCCCTTGTGTCTGTGGATGGGTTTCCCAGGCCTTGCCCATGTGGAGCCAGGGTAGTAAAGGGAGTTTTGGGTTTGAGCTCAAGGGCTGCTTTGGAAAGAAGGTGAAGGTGAGTACCTCTAAATTTTAAGTTTAAAGCCCAGGGGAACAAAGAAAATGTGTGTTTGTCTGTGTGTGAGAGTGAAAAGACCCTTTTTTTCCCAATCACAGTTGGATTTTGCTCCTTCTGGTCTTTCCTAGCCGCAGAAAGGATCTGTTTAATTGGCAGAACCTGGAAAGCATGGGGGTTTGGTCAGAGTGTAGGACCTTTTGTTGAGGAAAAGGGAGAGGCTGTGTGAAAATGGAATGGAATGAGTGAATGAGAGAATTCGATTTGGGAAACCAGCTGGTAAGGCCCTGTAAGCTAAGCCCACCTATATGAGGGGCCCGTACTCAAGTGCACAAAGCACAGGTCCTCAACAGACTTCTAAGTCTGTAAAACTGATAAGCGGTGTGTGAACGGAGGCCGGGTACCTGTGCGCAGGTCCTCCTCGGACAACATATTTTTGAGGTCCACAAAACCAAGGGGGTCCCTAAACTGGAAGGGCCACTTACTCTGTGTAGGGACTGGAGTCCTTCCTGGGCAATTTTTTAGTGCCCAAAAACTGAGGCGGGGCGGCAGGTTTGTTGTCGCTAAGAGCGGCTGGGAAGTGCTGCTAAGGGGAAAGAAACCCAACTGAGCAAGTTTGGACCCCACATCGGAAGGAGAACATGGGTAGCTGCAGTTCGAGGGTTGAAATTAGGACACCAATTAGAGATTTGCTCGAACCATGGGACGAGAGGCAGGTGCCTGTCCTGGAAGAAACGAGCTAGGAAAATTTGTAATGAGTGGGCTTTGCTGAAGGATGAAACTGGGAAACCAATTTGGCTAAATAAAGGTACTTAAAAGGGAAAATAAGATAGTGGTTCTCTTTCTTTCTCTCTCTTTATTTCTCTCTCTTTCTTTCTCTGCAACCACGTGGTATGTTTAAAATGTGTGCCTTCCCTAATTTGAGCTATCTGAAATTTATGGTGGGAATGACTAGAATGTGTAAAATTAAGACTTCTGTTTCCTTTTCTGTTTTCCTTGTCTTTGTGTATATATGTTTGTCAAAGTCTTTGTGTGTGAGGTAAATGTGACTGCTAACTGTTTCAAATCCAAAGAGAAAAGAATTTTAAATTCTGCTAGAAATTTTGCTTAAAATAAGCCACAAAAAAGGAAATACCTCACTCTGTTTGTCTGGCCAACAAACAAAGTGAAGAAAAATGTGTTTGTTTGTTTGTTTGTTTTCCTCTTTCTCTCTGTGTACTCTTAAGAACAGCCCAAAGTTAGCAGGAGGGAATGTTTTAAGTTCATCTGCTAGAAAGATTTCACTCTTGCATTTAATAATATATAATAAAGTTGGAAGGGACCTTGGAGGTCATCTAGTCCAACTCCCGCTCAGGCAGGAAACCCTATACGAACTTTATCAAATGCCTTACTGAAGTCAAAAAAATTATATCCACAGCATTCCTCTAGTCCACTAATTTTGTAAATGGGCCAAAGAATGCAGTAAGATGTGTCTAGCATGATCTGTTTTTAACAAACCCATGTTGGCTTTTAGTAATGACTTTGTTTGCCTCTAGGTGCTCGCTGATTATTTTTTCCAGGATCTTCCCAGGTATTGAGGTCAGGATGATGGGTCAGTAGTTTTCTGGATCTATTCTTTTTTCTTTTTTTGAAGAGGGAAACTACATCAGCTCTTTTCCAGTCCTCTGGTAGTTTCCTAGTGCTCCAGGATCTTTGAAAAATATAGTTCAGTGGTTCTGAGATCACATCTGCCAGTTCCTTGAGAACCTTAGGTTGTAATCCATCTGGTCCTGGTGATTTGAACTCTTCTAGGCTGAATAGGCGCTCACTTACCATTTTGCTTGCCTATCTTAACTTGTGTTTCTAATCTATTTTTTTATGGTACTGTTTTTGATAAGTTGGACTGTTTGCTTTTTTATTCTTTTTGATTTTGGTCACAAGCCTTAGTTCATTTTGAGCCTTAGCTTTCCTCACCTCATCTTTCCAGGCTCAGACTATTTGCTAATATTCTGCTTTAGCTATGTGCCCCTCTTTCCACTTTTATATTTGTCCCTCTTATATTTCAATTTATTAGAGAGTTCTTTATGCAGCCATGTTGGTTTCTTGTGAGAGCTATTATTTTTCTTCTTTGTTGGTATTGTGCTAGACTGGGTTATGTTTTTTTTAAAAAAAATTCCCAAGCTTCTTGAGTTGTTTCCCCTTGAAGATTCTCATCCATGGGATCCCTCCCAAGCCCGCTTTAAGTTTATTGAAATTAGCTCTTTTAAAGTCCAAGACTCTAGTTTGACTGTGTTCTATTGTCATGTGCTTCCTATGCACCTTAGTTAGCTGACTAGCAGAAAGTTCATCTATTTCCCTTTTATATTGATCCAAATGCATTCAAGACAGTTTTCATCATTGTTGTGTCCTATTTCTGTAGATATGTAGTTATTTCTTATATAGAGAGCAACTCCTCTTTTATTTGGTCTGTTTCTTTTAAATAATTGAAATCCCTCTAGCTGAGTGTTCCATTTGTGGGTTTAATCCCACCATGTTTCTATAATGACAACTATATCATATTTGCCCTCATTCTTTATGACTGACACCTATGTGTTAGTGCACTTTGTGTGACGCTATTAAAAAGCTTGATTTTGCTTGATAGCAAGGTTGATATTCTTGTACACACACATCTATGTTATTTGCACTGCTAACCCTGTAATTTTGATTGCCGGGGACAGGGATGTTCTGTATCAATTAACTCACTGTCCCTTGTTTAAATATTCCTCAGAAAATCTGTGAGTTTATTGCCAAGTAACTCAGTCCCTTTCTTTGATGGATGCAAACCATTTCTTTTGTACATTGTTTCATTGGAACACCATTTCATGGTATCCAAAATTGTCATTTCTGATTTTTTGGTCAGTGTCTGTTGTTGGGTTAATTTCCTTCTCAATTTTGTCTAAAAGGTGTTAATTTTTGTTCCAGGGGGAATCCAGTGTTAAATTATTTTATTGTTGTGTACCTTTTGGTGTTTCTATTCTAATCCTGTCAATCCTAATTGCTTATAGCCAGTGTGTGTTAAGTGTTTGTGAGTCAGACTAGTTTGTATTGGGTCCTTCTGGTATTTGCCAAGATATTTTCTCTTTGGAGTGAGGAGTGGGTGTCCTGCCTGCTGGGTCCTGCCCCAAGCTCTGGAAAATCATTCTGCAATGTGTTGTAAATGGGTTTGTGTTCTAAATGGGTTTTATCTATCTATCCTTTTCCTGAAAAATGTGTGTATATCTACAAGAGCCTTTTGAAGCTCAAGTCTGCTTGTGTGGGGAAATAATTTTCTTAAGTTACTTTTCTTATCCTATCACTTATTGGTGAAACTACTATGAAGCTTTCTGAAACATAAGCATTTTCCAATCTCTAAAATAATGTGGTCTATTTTGGAATAAATGTTAAAGGCAGATTCTCCTGCCCCTAGCAAGTTGCACACCTTAAAAAAATTAGGCTTTTAAAATTATTTGGAGTTTTCAGCATTTTCAAGCTGTGTAGCATTTTTTTTCCTCTCAAGTTGCCAGTTCTTGTCCTTAATATGTTGCAAATGTTCAAGTTCAAAAGTGAAACATTTCATGTATGTTCTCTTACCAGAATACAGGTTTTTCTTGTCCTCAATCTGTGATTGTCCCCATTTGTTTGCCTGCCTGATTCTTTGACCACTGCAATATTGATGCCTTTTCAAACTGTCTGCAAGCTATCCCCCTTCCAACTCTTTTCTTGCCCTTGTTCTCCATACCTTTTGTCTGCCTCTCCTGGGAGAGTACACCCAGAAAGATGGGGAGACCTTGTTCTTGTATCTTTCAGCCCTGCAATCCTCCCCAAAACCTTTGGAAGCAGAACACACAGACCCAGATGCTGCCTTCATCCATTTGAGTCATGGAATTGGGTTTTGAATCCAGCCATCCACTAAAAAGCCACCATGCAATCTAAGTGGAACATCTTCCCAAGTCCTACTATTCCCCCTGGATGCCTGTGAGAGCTGCAGAAGGAAGGAGTCCTGGAGCCACTGGTGCCATGTGAAGCCTCAGAAGAGAAAATTAGACAGTGGGGGGAGGGTGGAAAGTCATTGTAAAACTTTTCTTTCTTGCCCCATTTGTATTGTAACAAGCCAGCTGAATGTATTAATGGAGAGATGGCATTTGGGAATAGTTGGCACAACAAGTACTGAACACCTTGGACTTCTATCTGGTGGGAGGGAAAACTTATCCAGAATGTTTGTATTGCCTGTTTTGTAGAAATAGCTGCACATGCACACACACACACCATTCAGAATCACATTGAGTCTATCCCCTCCACTTACCTTTAGTAAAGTTCCCCAGGCTGATTTTTGCTCTATTGCACCAAAGCTTTGTAGGAACAACTTCCAACAGATTCCAAGGGGGAGGGAACCAGCCCCCCCTCAGGTGATTTTCAATTCTTATGCCCTGACTAAGGAAGCAACAGGAAAGTTCCCCAAACCTCAGCCTTGAATATCTTCACTGGTGAGCCCAGATTGGGATTCCTAGAGCTCACTATGTGCAATTTAAAAAAAAATTAATAGCCTGGCATACTGACTAACCTTAATTGGACATTACTAACCTGGATGCACTGAACTAAAAGCTAAGGCAGGACACAACCCTTGAAAATGGGCAGCCAGTGGTTATGTACTAAAAAAAACCATGGCAGTGAAGGGAGAGGATGCACAACCCTGACTGGAAGCTAAAAGTGACATCCAACATTTGAAAATGACTGGCACAGAATATTGGACACTATAAATTTCTTTTACACCTAACAATTTTTGCCTTGACTTTTAGAACCTTATGGATTGCAAGCTCCCCTTTTGGGAGCAGGGATCTTTTTCTGTGTCTTTTTTTTTTTTTGCATAACAGTTTAAAGCGTGTTTACCACAAGTCTTCCCTGACCAGATCAATTTTAATCTTGTGCCAATAAGTGTGTCATACATTCACACACTTAAGGCAAAAAGCGGGGATTGAGGGAAGTTAGCCCAGAGAAGGAAATATTAAAAGGGCAGGAAAATGTATTTTTCACCAAAAGGATTTTTAAAAGCATTTTTTGAAAAGCAGAAACCAAACCTGGCCCCAAATCTATCTCTCTGCCCCAAGCAAGAGCCAGCCCTATACAAATGCAGATGTAAAACCATCAGGAAGGTTGGAGCCAGGGAATTCAAGAAGACAAAGAAACTCTTAAGAGTCATTAGCCCAGCCCCAGGGAAGCAGGAGATGACTTTTGGGACATAATAGGACTGAACCACAGATACTAAGGCCTAGAAGAGCACTTAGACTCAGTTCAAAGTTCATGCCACAGGAAGAGGAAACTATTCCAAACAAAAAGCTAGAGAGGGTATAAAAAGCTACTGCCCATGTGCTCACCCTCTCTCTCCTCTGCTCTTTCTGCTTCTTCAATAAACTGTATCCATCTTCCCAAAGCAATCACCATGTTGCTTATTTATTCCCGGCTTGGATGAACCAGGATGAAGACTTACTTCTGACATGGGAATGATCAGGTGTGAAAGCTGAGTGTTCTGTTTTTCTCTCCTTTACTCTTTTCCTTGTCTTTGTGTGTATATGCGTGTCAAAGTCTTTGTGTGAGAGGTAAATGTAACTGTTAATTATCTCTAATCCAAAAAGAAAAGAATTTTAAAATTCTGCTAGAAATTCTGCTTAAAATAAGCCACCAAAAGGAAAATACTCTCACTCTGTTTGTCTGGCCAGCAAACAGGGTGAAGAGAATTGTGTTCTTTTTTTCCTTCCTCTCTCTGTACTTGTAAGAACAGCCCAAAGTTTTTAGGAGGGAATGTTTTAAGCTCATTTATAGGAAAAGTTTTATTTGTGCATTTTCTGTATGTGTTGTAAATGGGTTTTATCTGTCTATCCTTTTCCTGAAAGATAAGGTGTGTCTAGCTACAAGACCCTCATGAGTTCAAGTTTGCTTGTGTAGGGAAATAACCTTCTTCTTATTAAGTTACTTTTCTTATCCTATCATTAATCAGTAAGACTACTATGGAATTAATCCTGGAACATATAAGCATTTTTCAATCTCTAAAATAATGTGGTCTATTTTAGAATAAATGTTAAAGGTAGATTCTCCATGCCCTCACAAACTGTAATTGAGGGAAGCAGCTGCAATGTTGCTCTTTGCCCCCGGGAATTGATCTCTCAAGAGAAAAGAAGGAGGAAGCGTTCGGATCGTCCCAGCAGCTTGCCGAAAAGGCGTGTTGACGCTGGGAGGCTTTGCAGAGGGAATCCCCTCTCCGCTGATCAGCTGTGGCTGGGGAGCCCTCCCTGGGATTTTCCGGCTTGGGGAAGCCTTTCCGGAGCTCGGAGGTGGCCTGGGATGCGTGCGGAGGCGTGCGGCAGTGAGCGGCAGGCTTCCGGACGGTTTCTACTCACCGGCAGATCAGCTGTGCACGGGGAAGCCCTCCGACGGTCAGCTGGCGTGAGGGAGTCGCTCCGGTGATCGGAGAGCTCTGCGGAGCCTGCGCAGTGAGCAGCAGTCCTCTGGGGCTGATTTCCCCTCCGACGGTCAGCTGAAGCTCAGGGAAGCCCTCCGACGCTCCGTTGAGAACAGGGAAACTCTCGGGCAATCAGCTGCAGTTTTGAAGCTTCGTGGAGCAAAGTCCTCTCTTTCGTCAGGAGATCCACGCTTCGGAGGAACAAAGGAATCCAGGAACAAAGGAATCCAGGAGAGCCCTCCTGGCACGATCCCTTGACAAATCCTCCTCCAGATCTTCAAGGAGTCTGTTGGATCAGGCTGGAGAAGGTAATCAATCTATTGAAATTACTCACTATTGTTTAATTAGATGAAAGGAAATATTTATCTAAGGCATCTGGAGCATGAAGACTAAGTCTCAAAAACTGGGGAGCACATGGCGCAGTGCTGATATTTATAGACTCAGACTTAGTCACGATTGGAGCAGGAAGGTTAAGATAACCCATTGGTGAATTCTCCATCCAATCATGCTGGAGACTTTTCATTTTTTTTTTTGTTCTCTTACCAGAATCCAGCCTTTCTTTTGTTCACATCTGTGGTGTCCCCATTTTGTTGTGACTGGTCTTATCTGTTTCTTTAATGCCTTTTCAAACTCTGTCTGCAAGTTATCCCACCCCCCCATTCTACTTCTCCTTTTCTTATCCTCTGTTCTCCATGCCTTTGTCTGCCTCTTCTGAGAGAATCCACCCAGAAAGGAGGGAGGGGATTCTGTTCTCATGTCTTTCAGCCCTGCACAGATGACCCCACAACCTTTGGAAGCAGAGCACACTGACCCAGACACTGCCTCTATTAATTTGAGCCATGGAATTGGGTTTGAATCCAGCCATCCACTAGAAAGCCACCATGCAACCAGAGTGGAACAGATCTTCCCAAGTCCTACCATCCCTCCATATTCCTGTGAAAGCTGCAGAGGAAGGAAGGAGTCCTGGAGCCATTGTCCCTCACATGAAGACAACTGGAAAGACTATGGGGGGCAGAAACTCATTGTAAGGTTTTCTTTCTTGTCTCATTTGTATTGTAATAAGCCATTTGTCAGGGCCCACTTCAATGCCTCATCCTAAGAAAGCAAAACTCATGGAAGCAGTTTCTTCCAAAAGGAACTTTTATTAGGAGAAGCTGATAGCAGGAATAATAGACAGGTTCTGAGGGTTTCCAGCTCAGATCAATAGGTTAAAAAAGTCCCCAGCAAACCCCACCCTACTAGTTCATCCAGTCAGTTTGAACGGGCCAATCCTTAGGTTTTAAGTCCGTTGTGGGAAAGTTGCTGATAACATTGGTCTTTCCCAGGCTCATTGCAATGTTGTTGTGGCTTCGCACCTTCCCTTCCAAAACGGGAGATAAGCCAGATGGCAGAAGCACATTCCTTTCTCCCCCCAAGGTGACATCAAGGGAGAAACAGTTCAAAGAGCAAGTATGCAGAGAAAGCAAGAGAGATACATTGGAGCAATAGAGAAAACAAAGAGACAGCCCGCAGCGATTCCCCCCTCCCCTCCAGGAGTATGACAGAACCCAGAGCAAAAGAAGAAATAGAATGAGAGAGAGTTCCCCTTAATAATATATGGGTTCTGACACCATTTGAATGTATTTATGGAGGGATGGCATTTGGGATGGTTGGCAAAGCAAATACTGAACACTTCTGTCTGGTGGGAGGAAAATTTGTCCAGGATGCTTGTATTGCCTGTTTTGTATGAGTAGCTGCATGCACACATGCACACACACACCATTCAGAACCACACTGAGTCTATCCCCTTCACTTACCTTCAGAAAAGCTCCAGGCTAGTTCTTGCTCTGTGGCATTAAAGCTTTACATGCACAACTTCCTGCAAATTCCAAGGGGGAGGGAACCAGGCCCCCTCAGGTGATTTGCAATTCATATGCTCTCACTGAGGAGATAGCAGAAAAGAAATCTCCAAAACCCAAGCCCTGAATATGTTGCACTGGTGGACTCAGAGTGAGAGTCCTAGGGCTCACTATTTGCAATTTAAGAAAAATTAATAGTCTGTCTTGCACACTGGCTAACCTCAATTGGACATCACAAACCTGGATGCACTAAACTAAGAGCTAAGGCAGGCTCAGAAAGCAATCCTTGAAAATGAGCAGCCAATGGTTATGTAATGAGGCAAACATGGCTGTGAGTAGTTTTGAAGAATGTGCAGACCTGACTGAAAAGCTCAAAGTGACATAAAACATCTAAAATAATTGGCACAGGATATTGGACATTATAAATTTCTTTTCCATCTAACAGAACTTTTGCCGTGACTTTTAGACATTTATGGGTTGGAAGCTCCCCTTTGGGGAGCCACCTTTTTTCTGCTGCCTCTATTAGTGTCTTCCCCTTCCTGCATTAACAGTTTAAAAGCTTGTTTATCAAGTCTCCCCGACCAGATCAATTTTAATCTTGTGCCAGTAAAAGTGTGTCACCCAAACTATTATGGCACAACGGGGGGATTGTGGGAAGTCAGCTCCCCCCTCATAGAAAGAAATATTTTTGGGAATATTAAAAGGCAGAATATTATATTTCCCCAAAGGATCTTAAAGGCAGAACCCTCTCCCCCAGGTCTTTCTGCCCCAAACAGAAACCAGGTCTACAGAAATGCAGATGTGATAATCTTGTCAGAAAGATTGGAGCCAGGAAGCTGGGATTAGAAAGACAAAGATTTCTAGAATCAACAATCCCTCACACCAAAAAAAATCCAACACTCATCAGCCACAGCCCCAGGGAAGCAGGATATGACCTTTGGGACATAATAGGATTAACCCACCACCATCAGAATGCCAGAAAGGCACGCTGAGACTCAGGTCAAAGTTTATGCCACAGAAACAACTTCAAACAAAAGCCCAAGAAGGTATAAAAACCCACTCCCTACTACATGTGGTCAGTTTTCCCAGAGCCACCTTTCTGTCTGATGAAGATTTTTCTCTCAACAGGATTTTCAAGAGAACATGCACATATATACACAAAAATACAGATACAAACAGACCCACACACTCAAACCTTCCTGTTAATATATTCTTGTGAAAATATTCCTGTGATCTTTATTTTTTTTAAAACCCTCTGAGCAGCTTTCAGGGAAGTGAAGTAAAGTGAAGCCATATGGTCTAGCTAATAAGCCACCAAATTGGGTTTCTTCCAAATGTTAGGATTAGAGACCGGCTATGGCAAAGTCACAGCACCTATATTAACATTTTCAAGATCGAACTGTTTAAATGAAAAAAAGATTGATAAGCTCTGTATCCTTGAATCTTTCATACACTAGGATCATCTCTGAATCTTGATTTCAGATAGTTTCAGTTACCAGGCCAATCATGTCAGCTTATACTAGAATAGAATAGAGCTGGAAGGGACCTTGGAGGTCTTCTAGCCCAGCCAGCCCCCTGCTCAAGCAGGAAGACCTATACCAGTGATGGCAAACCTTTTAGAGACCGAGGGCCCAAACTCCAACCCCAAACCCACTTATTTATTGCAAAGTGCCAGGGCTGCATGGCCCAGTGGGTGGGCATGGCTGCAGTGGTCACAGCAGACTGGGTGAGCAGGGCCGGGGCCAGTCCCTTGCCATCTCCGGGGCATCCCAGGGGGGCCAACGCTGCTTGCTCGCTCACTTCCTGCCCTGTTGCTTCCAAACACCACATGCTCACTACTCTGGCGAACTCAGTTGGGGCAACGGCGCACGTGCCCACATAGAGGGCTCTGAGTGTCGCCTCTGGCATGCGTGCCATAGGTTCACCACCACTGACCTATACCATCTCAGACAAGTGACTGTCTAGCCTCTTCTTAAAAATCTCCAGTGATGGAGTGCCCACAAAGGCAAGCTGTTCCACAGGTTAATTGTCCTCACTGTCAGGAAGTTTCTCCTTAATTCCAGGTTGCTTCTCTCTTTGGTCAGTTTCAAACCGTTATTTCTTGTCCTGCCCTCTGGTGCTTTGGAGAATAGTTTGATGCTCTCTTCTTTGTGGCAGCCCCTCAAATACTGGAATACTACTATTATGTTACCCCTGTTTCTTCTTTTCTTTAGACTAGCCAAACCCAAGTCCTGCAGCTGTTCTTCATATGTTTTAGTCTCCAGGCCTTTGATCTTCTTAGTTGCTCTTCTCTGAACTTTTTCTGAAGTCTCAACTTCTTTTCTGTAGTATGGTGACCAGTATTTCAGGTGTGGTCTTACTAGGGATTTATAAAGTGGTACTAATACCTCACATGTTCTTGATTCTATGCCTCTGTTTATACAACCCAGGATTGTATTAGCCTTTTTGGCTGCTGCTGCACATTGCTGGCTCATAGTCAAGGGATTGTCCACTAGTACTCCAAGGTCCCTCACAGTTGCTGTTTTTAAGCCAGGTCTCGCCTAATCTGTACTTCTACCTTTGATTTTTCCTGCCTAAATGTAAAACTTTGTTTTTCTCTACATTGAAACTTGTTTTGTTGGAACTCATTTATTGTTTGGAAGAAATAAACTCCTAGCAAGATTGTTTTCATTTTCTATTAATTTGCAGTGAAGTAAATATGTTTTTGTGACACATCAGCACTTTGACTCCTGATGACTACTTCGGCAAGTCTCTGAAGTTTTCTTGGCAAGATTTTGAAATGCTATTGTCTGCTTCCTAGGGCTGAGAGAGAGTGCTTGGCTCAAGGTCACACAGCTGGCTTTGTGCTTAGAGCAGAACAAAAATTCTTAGGCTAACAACTATGGACAAACAAAAATCTAAGGCAAATGAAATAGATGCACTGATTTATTCCCCATATAGGGATTTCCTATACTGAATTCCAGAATTTAAAAATAAGCTGTTTCATATCTGACAAGCCTATGGAAGGATCATATCAAACCAACCCACAAAACATAACTACATAAGGAAAAGTATTTTACACAGAATTTCATATGTACAGCTTCTATGAGGTCATCACTGAACTTGCTGTATGATGGTGCATTATCAAAAAGAGCCAAATATGCTAGTATTAGTTTCCTAGATTCATATCCCCTTAGCATATATGGGCCCATGCTTTAAGATTAATATATCTTCTTTGACAAATTGTGTGCTATTTACTTTACATCGAGAATGTTTCTGTTAGCCTACATGCATAAATAATTCTGACTCATTATTGAAAAGTGAATTATATGGATAAGGGAAATATTCAGACAATGTTGGCACATTCTTATTAAAAGTCTGTGTTTGGATTTGAAAAAGATAAAGTAGCTTTTTGCCATAAAAATGTTTAACTGACTTATCAGCTGCTTACACAACCATCTTTATCTTTATCTTTCCAGGAAAGGCGAATATGTATGTAAGCAGTTTGAAAGCCTGTTTATTATTTACCCAGATGTAATAAATCAACAGTCAAGGTCTGCTCTGTGTTACTGTTATTTGGAAATAAATGGGCATTGACTCATTGGGTAATGATAAATTTGATGCTTGTTTTCCAGAAATAAGGGACTACATTTTTGCCCGCAGGTTAATTCCAATTCACTATATAATATTTTTGTAAATTATGGAAACTTTTGCATTTTCAATATTCATTGTTCCATTCTTTATTTAGAAAAGGAGCAACTCTTTTCAAATACAGCTATTTTTTGTTTTTTTTTTAAGTCAGAGAAGATTTTTCTAAAATACATTTTTATATGAATTTATATGGGTGCAGCTAAAGGTAGTTTGCCCCAGGGACATGTCATTCATGAAGATAAATTATTTCCTTTCACCAAGCCTCACAAAAAGTAGTTCCTATAAATATATTGCAACAAAAATAATATAACAAAAATAACATCTATTGCAGTTCTAGTCCCCTGTCAGAATCCAATTATAATTCATCTCTAGTTATCGACTATGGAAAACCCCATTTCTGCCCTCTCTGGATTCTGTCATACGATGAAGGGGGAGGGAGATGAGCAGAGGGGTTTTATGGCTCTCACTTCCTCCATTTCAACTTCAAAGGGACTGAATGTGGATATCATCAAAAGGACTAACCATAACAATGGGGCTATTACCTTTCATGTACTCCTCTCTGAAGTCTCCTTTCCCGGCAGTGAGGAAAAGGGGGTGGGAATGTAATGCCTGGGACTGTTGCTGGAAGAAGGGGGTGATGGGGTGGGGCTACTGGGGGACCCCTTAAAACCTTGAATGGGAGAGCTTGGACCCCAAGTCCTGTCTAGAACACCTGCAACCATTTTCTCTTAATAAATGATGCTTGTTGGAAGAACTATTCCAAGAGTTCTGTCTTCTTAAGATGCAAAGTGGGGTGGGTCCTTACATCCCCCCTCCTTAGATATGAAAGCTGACTAGGTGGCTTTGGGTCAGTCACTTTCCCTCAGCCTAACCCACTTCACAGGATTGTTATTATGGGGAAAATAGGAAGAGGGAGGAGTATTATGTATGTTTACTGCCTCAAGTTATTTATAACAGCAATAAGGCAGGATAAAAAAAATCTAATAAATATGTAATAAATATAGCTGAGCTTCACAAAAACAAAGTATTTCTAAGCATCAATTTCTGTTGGGGATAAATAAAGCCACTGTAGTTACTTGAAATTTTCGGGATATTATTTAGAACTGAAGGAATCTGTCAAATAGCAAAATGTTGTGATCATTCTTATAACCTATGGCTCAAAGGATCAAAGTTTACAACATCATTCTTGATATGTATCTTCAACAGAGACCATGGATAGAACTATACTGTTTGAATAAATAAATAGAAAAGTGAGCTTTTGCTTTCCATCTAATATTTTCTCATTAGTTATGTGTTTGACAATCATGTTCATGAACTAAGTTTGGCATGTCTGATCCTTTTAATAAACTGAAGTTTCATTTTAGTCAAGTTCAGGTAAACAAAGTTGAGTTTGCAATAGTGGCAAATATCTGTAGCTCGGATGTAGGATGAGAGTGGAGGTTCATTCTCCGAGCTTGTGGGTTGGTTTCCGAACATTTTGTTACCAGGCTAGGTAACATCTTCAGCAGTATTTAGGTAATATCAATGTTGGTGTTCTTATTATAAGGGCTCCATGTGGTCAGTAGGTCTTGTGACGGGAGGGTTACATCAGGTGGAGATCTTGTGCTGGGTCTTGTGAGGGGTCAGGTGTGGATCACATTAGATGACAATCTTGTGCTGGGTCTTGTGAGGGGTCAGGTGTGGAGCACATCAGGTATGGGTCTTGTGATGGGTCTTGTGATGGGTAGATCACATCAGATGAGGGTTATTGAGGGGTGAAGTGCTGGTTGTGGGGGGTTGTGGGCTGGTTGAAGGTTGGTGCTGTTGCTGTTTGGTTGTGCGGTTGATCTGAATTCTCAGATTCATAGGTTGGTTGTAGGGCGATGTGTCTGTTTCTGGACAGGCTTCAATAAACTCACATGATAGTGTGGCCGATGACTCTTGTATTGGTCTAATCAAATTGGTGCTGTTTGGTGTCAGTGTGGGTAGAGATTTATTTAATTCCTGTAGAAATATGTAGCTTGTTGCTGAAAAAAAATATTGTCAAAAACTCAGTTACCGGACTTCCGGTGGCTGCCGGCGGCCGATGGAGGCAATCTGACAGCCTCCCGTCAGCGTTCTATGTAAAAGCCGGCAAAACAGCGCGTATCAGCTGTTTGCCAGCTTCAGCCTTCTTCTCGGGTGAAGGGAAGAAGGTGAGCTGCTGGTGAGTAGGCGTAGAGTTCCCTAGTCTCCCTGAGGGCTTTCGGGGAGATGTAGGTGTGAATTCCGCCGGAGCTCACAGCCATCTCCGTAGATCGGGACGTCTTCATTCTAGCAACGAAGCAAGACGCCGTTTCCACCTCTAAAGATAAAGATCTGAACTGTGAGTAAAGCTCTAATAGACAGAGCTTACCAGGAACGTTGGATTTTTTGGATAAAACTTCAACTCTAACTCGATTGCTTTAAAGACATCTTCTGTTTGGGCTAAGCTGAAAGTGAAACTTAAAGAAAAAAAAATGGCTGCGGTTAAACCGCTTCTTTGTTCTAAAGGAAAACTTTCACTTCTCTTCCGGTTGTGGATTGCTACATTGTAATAGACTGTAAAAAATATAGAAAAATTGAAGGAAAAATTTAGAAAAATTCTAAATAAATGACTGCTGTTCTGCATTGACTTTTGATACTTTTTAAGAAAATTTTACAACTATTCTTAAGTTATAATGGCTTCTAAACGTGGAACTTCTGCAGTACCTAAAGCTCTTGTTTCATCTCCAGCTGTACAAACATCACAGCAGAAAGCTAAAACCCCCCCACCCTCTCCTCCTCCTTATATTACTCTCAAGGACTTACAAGATTCTTTGGCACAGCTCTCAAAACAAATGAC
>NW_015388245.1:206998-208502 GCF_001527695.2 Protobothrops mucrosquamatus | reverse complement strand
GAAATACCATCTAAAATCTTAAGAAAAAGAAAGGAATTTGCCTTTTTGGCACAGGAGTTAAAAAAGCGACAACTGCCTTTTAGATGGGAAATACCAGTGGGAATGGTCCTGAGTTATGCTGGGAACCGTTATAAACTTGATACAGTTCAGAAGGCTAGAGAATTTTACCAAACAGTTCTGAAAGCTGACTCATCACCTACCCCATTAACCAAAGGAGCAGAAGGAGTAGTGGAACAACTAATTGTAGATTTACCAAGTGCTACATCGCTGTCTGCAGTAGAGTTTCAGAGCCAACAACTGTTGGAGTTAAAGGATGCAAAAGAACAGAGAATGACACGTGCAGCTTATAGGCGAAAGGAGAGAGAACAACAAAAAGAAACTGTGCCTATAACATACCCATCTACCTCAGAAGCTGTGGGAGGGGCTAGACCAAAAAGATTTGCGACGGCAGACTTACATGGGATGCTCCAGAAATTTCAAAAACCAAAAGATGGTTAAGATTTTGACTTGGAATGTCAATGGACTGAATTCACCACAAAAAAGGAGAAAAAAACATTCCACTACTTAAAACAACATAAAAATGATATTATATGTCTACAAGAAACGCATATTTCATTAAATGACCAAAAGTATCTGATTAACTATAAATTGGGACTACATTTTGTTGCACCTGCACCAAGGAAAAAAGCTGGCATAGTTTTTTATGTTAAGAAGGAGTTATTGCCAAAATTAATAGATTATGATACAGAAGGAAGATTTATACTTGTTGAACTTTTGTTGAATGGGAAGAAATGTCTCATAGTTGGTTTATATGCACCTAATCAATGTCATCTACAGAAACAATTTTATCGTTCTCTACATCAAAAAATAGCCCAATTGGATTACAAATCGGTTATTATGATGGGAGATTGGAATGGTGTAATAGATCCAATGAAAGATAAGAAGACTTCTTCTAAAATGTCAACTCAAATTAAATTACCTAAAAGTTTTTTTGCATTACAGGAGGACTTTGAGCTAAAATATGTCTGGCGAGACTGGAACATGGGAGAAAGTGACTTTACATTCTTCTCGGACAGACATAAATCTTACTCAAGAATTGATTTTATTCTGATTACTAATGACTTGGTCTCAAAGGTTAAAAAAGTGAAGATCTCTCCTAAGACCTTATCAGATCATAGTCCTGTATTGATGGAGATCTTAAGTGATGGAGGAAGTAAAAGAACCTGGAGGCTGAATGAAAATTTGCTAAGATATGAAAGTAATGTACAGAAAATCAAAGAACATTTAAAAGATTTTTTCTTATTGAATATGAATAAAGGCACCTCTATGTCAATTGTTTGGGATGCTAGCAAGGCATTTATGAGAGGTGCCTTAATCTCAATGAATACTGCTCACAGACGTAAACAATCACAAAGATATAGGGATTTGGAACAAGAAATAAAATTAAAAGAAAAAGCTTTTATTTTGAACCCAATGGACAATAAATTAAAGATATCTATTGCAA
>NW_015388245.1:192209-204589 GCF_001527695.2 Protobothrops mucrosquamatus | reverse complement strand
AATTTTATATTTGATTATTGTATGAATGGATAGCTTTGGATAGATTAAAAGTATTTTGTAATTATTCCTGGGTTTAGCTCTGGGAAGTCCGGGGGGGGAGGGGGGAAAAGGACAAAAATATATAAGAATTGATGTGTTCATTAATTATTTCTGAAGTATATTTATGAGGATGATCCTGGCTGTTACCCCAAACTGCTTCTGGCTGGTGCTTGAGAAAGAGGTTGGGAAGTAGGGTGGAAGGAGGAAGGTGGAGTGGTTGAGAGTCTAGAGGGAGGAAGGTTTGGTAAGTGAAAGAGGGGGAAGCAGGGAGGGGGCAGCCGGGATCATCCATAAAGTATCTTTTTTTTGTGTATTGTTGTTTTGTATTTATATGCATCAAGGCTATGTTTATATTTTGTTATAATTGAAAATAATAAAAATTTTGAAGACAAAAAAAAAAAAACTCAGTTACCAATTTCAGTTTATTGCTTGGTTTCAATTTGTATTTAATTTTATTTTTAGTTCTGCCATTTAGAAGAAATTCTCCCCAGGTGGCTCTCAGAATTAAGGTAGCATTTAATTATACTATCCCATCCTCAGTCTAAAAACAACAGCAGTTAAAATCTCCAACATACAGAGCAAACATGTTTCAAGATCCAATTTAAATGGAAATATTGATATCTCTCTAAAAAGATATTTTCATGAACCACTGCTGAAAATGTCTCTGCTTGATCATATTAATATTACAGGAAGCAGGTGTTTTAAAACCAATTTTAAGGGCCAGAAAATCTCATATAAATCCAAATAATTGTTAGAAAGATATCTGGAGGGGCAAATCTAGATGTAAAAGAAGAGGTGATGCTTTGATCACATGACTGTGACCACCATCTTTACTTTTTATACATCTTCTCTGCAGACACCTTTGAATATTTCTATTTTTGTTAATTTCTGATCCATTTATGCCAATATGAATAAACCATGCTTAAACCATGGTTAAAGAATTCAAATTAGTAGTTTGAATTAGCCAGGTTTTAAAAGGAATAATTTGAAAAATGACAGCAGAAAATCTACATTCTAGTCCTACAAAAATGTCAGCATTTAATTTTGTAACTTTAAATATAAATTGGAAATTACTGAAAATAATGTTGCAAGCATCTCTGGTTCAGAAAACAGTACATCCTCTACACGCAGCCATTCAAGGGCATCTTTTGCTAGTATGATGAAAATAATATCAAAGCATCAACCCCACCCACCCCAAAAAAAGCCCTGTCCCTTTTGGACATGTGTACAGCATCAAAAGAGTGAGCCTGTCTCAATTATTACTAATTTAATCATTTTCCTCTTGTAGGCACTGCTGTAACCATTGTACTTTGTAAACCACCATTTATAGATAAACCTGTGGTTAAAATGTTCTAATATGATGTAACACCTAGGTCAGTTGTATATAATTCACATGCATGCTAGTGGAGGAGCCCTATTGGTGCAGTGGTTAGAATGCAGTGTTGCAGGCTAACTCTGCCAACAGTCTGGAGTTCGATTTTGATGGGGTTCAAAGTTGTCTCAGCTTCCAAGGTCAGTAAAATGAAGATCCAGATTGTTGGGGACAATATGATGTCACTGTAAACTGCCCAGAGAGTGCTGTAAAGCGCTATGGAGCTGTATATAAGTTTAAAAGCTATTTCTATTTCTATGCTGCAGTGGCTTTCCTAATACTTAGATAATGGTAGAAAGAACTTAGCCTTACTTCTTAGGGAAAAAAGAGGAAATATTTCAACAGCAGATGATACTAAGAAGAATACATTTTAAGGAAGTATTGTTTTTAAAAAGGTAATTTCACTGATTCCTAAACTTGTTGGCTACAAATTATTTTGAGAATCTGCTGCCAGCCAGTCTGGCTGTTATAATCTTGGCAAAATTGATTTTTTCACAAAGTGCCAAAATTTAGATGATTAATAAAAAAATAAATGAGAGACAAAGTACCATGAGAGAAAAAAAAATCACACCTTTTCATTGAGAGCCTGTAAATAAGGTCAGGAAAGCTGTGTGTAATGATAAGCAAAGTAGTTTTTATTATCTCAGCATTTCTACTCCAGCAATGTCAAAATAATGATTTGTTTCCATGGCTTGAAGTGGAATGAGTATATCTGCTTTATAAAAACATTTTCTCATTATTATTGTCATGTGGGCTTATGGAATTCATAGGACTGATTTAAAAAAAAAGAACTGTACATCCTTCATCTGCATATAATCAGAATGGAACAAAAATGGAGTGTTTTGTTTTCTTTTTCCTCTTTTTCCAAACAATCTATTACAAAGAATACAAAGAAATATGATGACAACCATTTCTAAACTTCAATGAGGAGATACAGATGATTGATTGACTAGGTGCCATCAAATGATTGGTCTCTTAATCTTAATCTGATCCTTCAGATCTTCCCTAATAGTGCACCATTATCACTGTCATTGAGTCCATCAACTTTGCTATTGATTGTCCTCTTCTTTAGTCATTTGTTCAATGATTCACTTGTTTGTTTTCTTAGCTAGCCATGATATTCTCAGGAGTCTTCTCCAATAGAGAGAGAGGAAAAGAGATAGATAGATAAATGATCTAAATAATTTCCAGCTTTGTACAGGAGCACTGAATCCCATCAAAAGTTGGTTTGAAAAGGATAGGAAGTGTATCCTGAGCATTTTTTTCTCTAAGGCAGAAACAAAGGAGATTGCAGTTGTGCCCCCACCATCCATTGATTAGTCCAAATCATTGTCAGCAAATTATTTCCTGTTGGGATAATTAGGATAGTTACAATAAACTGATACAGGGCCCCTGCTGAGTGGACCAAAGCAATTAGGAGGTGGAGCTAGAATCAAAAGTGGATGGGGACATTTTTTTTTCCTCTGATATCCTTTCATCTATTTGCCAATCAGCAAGTAACCTAGACCAGGAAGGGGGGGAAATCAGATACTTAAACTAATATCTTGCATAATGTTTTCAAATTAAACCTAAATCTGTGAAATTAGGCTGAAGACCTATGTGGAAGAGTACAGGTTGCCCATCCCATTTAAAGTACTAACTAGAATTGAATTAAGGTGAGGTTTTCATTTTCTGCCAGCAATAATAATAAGAAAATAATAAAAAAAGAAAAGAATAGACAGTTGGTCTTATTTCTCAGAGTCTAAAGGCTAAATTTCTTCTTGATCTATCAAAGCCATGAGAAAAATAGAACAAGATGGTATAACTATGTACTGATTTTCTCTGTGTTAAAATGAAGTGATGCATGGTGATAATTTCATTAAAGTTCCCATGTCGTGCTTTGATGGTGTTCTAATTGTAACTGTGATGTGGTAAGAATTAGTAAGAGTAATAAATAAATCAGGTTTTAAGTTTTTGTTAAGTTATAACCTTATCAGTCTGCAGAAAAGGATGCAAATGAAAAAGGTACATATTTGGTAATATAAGGTTAGGGCATTCTAATGCAATGGTATCAACTATTTTCCTTCAATTTTTCAACTCTTAGCTGTTATTAATATCCAGTCAATTTGTTCCATTTTTATTGCTAAATTCTTACCAAGTACTAATTGTTGCTTTTAGAATTTATCCATAGTTGAAGGCTGGGGAACATATTAAATGTATAAAATGGAATGCTATGTCTTTTCTGCATTCAAAATGCTGAAATAATTATTTAATATTACTCTATACTTTTCTCGAGTGCTAGATTTCTAAATTGTTATGAAATTACCTTTCTTCCAATTTGCTAGCCATTCAGCTAGCAGAAGACAGAAATGAATGAAGCAAACTTCTGATCAGAGCCACCCAAGGCCTTATTTTAAGTTACTTTAAGTTACCTGAGTTACTTTCTCTTCTTTCAGGGTAACACATGAGCAGCCTAGTGGGTGAAACTACAAGATCTTTTCATTTTCTTAATTGGATTATGGACAAAATGTTCTTTCTTGAAATGACACTGTGTTCACTGAAGATATTGGAAAACTAGCCTACAAGAACCCACTTACAAATAATAATAATAAAAAACCCAGACTTCTGGTTTTGCGCCTGTAGCACATGGTCACGGGAGAGTGAAGCTCCACTCCCCACGGCTGGTTTCATCCTGCCAGGGGGACCCTAGATGGGTCCGAAGTCACTCCGAAGAGGTGACCGTGAAGGAAGGGCACTCCATTGATCACAAAGTGATGGCGGTCATTTCGTTCAATCCAAGGGAAGCCCTCTGGCCTGACAGAAGAAAGGCTAGCATGAGATCAGCATCTAGCCCAAGCTACTTGCAGTTGAAGTCCAAGAGAATGAACCTGAACATCGGTGAACCGCGTGCTTGCAATTGGTGAGAGTATTGAACTTCTTTCTTCTATCTACTAATTGAATCCTTGAAAAAGATCCCCAAAGCAAGGAAACCTCCAGAAGGGAAGGGAGGGGACTATATCCCCATTCCCTTGCAGACGGAAGCAGTGAATTAATATTAAGGAGGAAAGAGATATACTAAAATTCAATTTAAAATACTACAGCCTGGATAAATTTAGAAACTAAAGCTGTCAAGATTATACCCTAAAGTGTTTTGATGGAATTATAAAAAAATACATTAAAAAAAATAACTTTTTGATTGAAAAAAAAACTGAAAAAAGAAATAACTGCTGACACCTAGTGGAGAATCAGAGCATAGAACACTAACAATAAGGACTCAGAAACTGGCAGAATGCTCAGAGATAAAGAATAATCTGCTCCTTTGAATTGCAAATAACCTTGAAGACAGATAGGAACAAAGGAAGAGCTAAGCCAGCTATAAGATTAAAAAGTGCCTGAAAGAAAAAAAAACACCTGGACTGTTGTTTAAATTTAAGAACTGTTTATGGAAAAGAAAAACCTCAGCTCTTGGCTAATCTTTTTTATAGGAGAATCTACAGGAAGGATTTAAAGTGGCTTAACATACTGAACTGTAATTTTGAATTGACTGCTAATTGACCCTTGAACTAAAACAATGATGAAAGATTATTTGAAGGGGGGATACAGCATGGATATCGTATACATATCAAAAAATGACAGAATGCCACATTCAATATTTTCTTCTGAAGGATTTAGCCTGGAAAATCAAAGACTTCCAGAAGTAATATTTCAAGGCAAGACAAATACTTTCCAGAAGAAAATAAATGCAATGTTATGACAAATACAAATGACAATAGATTGAAATCACAAGGACATTCAAAACAACTTTGATGATTTAAATAAACATATTTCTAATTTAAATCTACAATTTAAAAACATCCAGGAAATAATGACGAATGAACAAACAAATCATATAACAGGCCACAAATTAGAAGAATATGACCACATTGATGAAACAACAAATGAAAAGAATTACAATCTAATACAAACAGGAAAAAATCTACAAGATTCTGATACAACAATAAAAATGGAATGGACTATAGAATTTTTAGGAGAATTATCAGAGTTTGGGAGACAGAAAGTATACATTTTACTTACTTCTTTTTTTGTATTCCCAACAACATTTGCAAAAATACAGGAACTGCCGGGGAAGCGGATTATATCAACTTGGAACATTAACTGACAAAAGTAGACGAGAGACAGATGCAAGAGATTTGACTCGCCCCACCAGATGGACTATTACATGAACAAACACTTGTTTGAATGTGGTTAAAAGAATAGAGAACCTTGAACATAAAGGGGCCCTATAACAAGAGGGATAAGAGAGTTATGTTCTACTACAGTATATGAAATGTAAAAATAGTGGGTTGATGTAACTTTTATTAATATAAGTGATATAAACTGATTTAAATGTTATACCTAGATACTATAAGATAGATAATAAGTACAGGATTTCTATAATGTATGGTAGGGAAAATTTGGACATTTAGATGACTAACATATGAAGAAATTATTATTATTATTTTTTCCAATATTTTATTAAGTTTTATCAGGGTAAGGGAAAACAAGGATCATTGTAGGTAATGGAATTCGGGATAGGGTTCAGGGAAAGGTTTAGGGTGGGAATATTCCACGCTTTAGCAAGCAAACTATTGTCCGGATACAAGTATTCAACAGGGTTAATATAATAATAAGTAACTATGGTCAACAAAAATAACAAAGATTATAAAACATATCAATTAATCAAAAGAGAAAATCAATCATCTTAATAAGTTTCAGTTTTCGTTAGCTCATTTTGCTAACCATTGATAAAAATTTCCCATGTTTTAAAATAAACTGAGTCTTCTTTCTCTTTAATCTCTAGTGTTAATCTGTCCATTTCTGCACATTCTAAAATTTTCCTAATATAATCTCATCAGATGGTACATCTTCATTTTTCCAGTATTGGGCAAATGCTATTCTCGCAGCTGTCAATATATGTAATATTAAATACTCGTTCTCTTTCCCATAATTAGATCCTAGTATTCCTAACAGAAACAATTCTGGCCTAAATTCTATCTGTATTTTAGTCATCTTTTCCAGCCATGCATGAATCTTAAACCAATATTTCTTTGCACTAGAATGATAATAAGTGCCTGGCTTTTGTTTACATTTCCAACAGTTATTTGAAACATTTTTAAACATTTTTGCTAACCTTACTGGTGTCATGTGCCATCTATAAAACATTTTATACAGATTTTCTTTATATGAAGCTGCTTTAGTCAGTTTAATGTTTCTGTCCCATAACGTTTGCCAAGCTTCTAAGTCTATAGAATATCCAAAGTTTTTTGCCCATACTATCATTGTCTCTTTTACTTGTTCTTCTTCCATCTTCCATTTTAGCAGAAATCTATAAAGTTTCTTAATCAAATTTTCATCTGTTTTCAAAAGTATTTGATCAAATTCTATCTGTTCTTTATAAAATTCCACTGTCTTTAAATCTTTCTCATATCTTGTTTTGATTTGTAAGTAAGGCCACCATGATAAGTCAATACCTTGTTGTTGTAGATCTTGCCTATCTTTAAGATTTCTGTCATTATCCATAATGTCTTTATAGGTGATGAGTTTGTCATAATTAATTAAATTTGGGTAAGCAAAAGCTTCCATTGTTGAAAGCCACTCTGGTATTTTAATGTAGTTTTTTGTCTTATTCTTTCCCATTCTAAAAGGAGTACATTCCTTATAGCATGGCATTGAAAATATCTGTGTATTTTATTTTTCCCATACCACAGAAAGGCATGCCAACCCAATTGCAGGTCATGCTCCTCTAGGTAGAGAAGTCTTTTATTTCTCAGCGTTATCCATTCTTTAATCCATGGTAAAATCACTGCTTTGTAGTAGAGTCTCCAATCTGGAAGTCCAAATCCTCCACTATCTTTAGCTTCTTGTAACATTTTAGTTTTAATTCATGCTTTCTTCCCTTGCCATATGAATCTTAGTACTGTTGTATTTAAATCATCAAAAAAGTTCTTCCCCAGTTTTACAGGGGTTGTTTGTAATAAAAAAAGTAATTTTGGTAGGATACTCATCTTCACTGTCGCTATTCTTCCTAGCAATGAAAGTTGGAGGTTTTTCCATTTTTCCAAATCTAATTTTATTTGTTTCAACAGTCTTTCATAATTATCTTCTTTTAGTGTTGTACATCTTGGTGTTAAATAGATGCCTAGGTATTTAACTTTTTTGACTATTTGCAAGTTTGTCTTTTTTGTAAAGTACGTTTTCTGTTTGTCTGTTAAGTTCTTTGTTAATACTTTAGTCTTTTCTCTGTTTATTTTCAAACCAGCCACTTCTCCAAATTTTTCTATTTTCTGCAACAATTTAGTAAATGTTTCTAGTGGTTCCTCCAAAATGAAAACCAAATCATCTGCAAAGACTTGTAGTTTATATTTTTGGTCTTTTATCTCCAGTCCTTTTATTTCCGTATCCTGTCTGATGTTTCTAGCCAGTACTTCCAGTGTTAAAATAAATAGCAAAGAGGATGGTGGACAACCCTGTCTTGTGCCTTTTTTAATATCAAAGCTTTCTGTATAGTCACCATTTAGGAGTATCCTGATTGTTTGTTTATTATAAATAGCTTGAATTGCATTTATAAAATTGTTGCCAAAATCCATTTCTATCAGCTGGTGAAACATAAATTGCCAATTTAGATTATTAAAGGCTTTTTGCACATCGAGGAATATCAATGCCATCTGCTTCCCTGGATGATTTTCATAATATTCCAGGACGTTTAAGATAATCCTTAAATTGTTTTTTATTTGTCTTTTGGGTAGGAAACCATTTTGGTCTGTATGGATGAATTCTGTCAAGAATTTCTCCATTCTTTCTGCCAATATGGAAGCAAAAATTTTGTAGTCTACGTTTAATAATGATATTGGTTTTTTATTTGTGTGGAATCGGTATCATCTTTGGGTATCAAAGTGATATTAGCTTCCGTCCATGAATTTGGTATTTTTGTCTCTAAAAAGGTTTCATTACATAGCTCCTTCAAAATCGGGCTTAATATGTCCTGTAATGCTACATAGAGCTCTGCAGGGAGTCCATCTGGGCCCGGAGTTTTGTCCTTTTTTTGCCTTTTTATAGCTTCTGTGATTTCCGTCATTGATATTTTCTGATTTAATATATTTCAGATGTTCTCTGGAACTTTTGGTAAATTGCTTTCTTTCATATAGGTTTGTATTGCCTCTTTGGAGACCACCTCTGCCTTATAAAGAGTCTCATAGTAGGCCTTAATAATCTTTTTCATTGGATCATTATGAAAGTGTAACTCTCCTTTTGAATCTTGTAGCTTATTTATCAGTCTTTTTTCTCTTTCTTTCTTTAGCCTATATACCAACCATCTTTCCAGCTTATTAGTGTTTTCAAAAAAGTTCTGTTTAGACTGTTTGATCTGCTGTGCCATAATGTCCATCTCAGCCAAGTTTAACTTATGTTTTACTATCTCCATTTGTTTCTTAAGAACTTTCTTTTGTGGGTCTTTTTGTAGCTCAAGTTCCAAATTTTAAGTTCTTCTCTCAGATTTAACTGTAGTTGTTTCTTTTCTTTATTCTTTTTAGAAGTATATGTTATGGCCAAGCCTCTAAAGTATGCTTTGGTCATGTCCCAAACATTTTGGAGATAAGTTTCTTCTTTCTTGTTTATTTTTTTAAAAAAATCCATTTCCCTTGTCGCTAATTGTAGAAATTATTTCTCTTTCAGTATAGACTTATTCAAAGACCATATTAATTTTTTCTTAGTACCTTTCCAAATCATTTTTATTGGGCTATGGTCAGCCCAAACATTAGTTTCTATCTCAATCTCTTGTATTGTCGTTTTCAAATCATAAGATGTCCATATCATATCAAATCTAGACCATGATTTATGCCTATTTGAATAAAATGTATATTGTGATTTTTCTGGGTTCATATCTCTCCATATATCTTGAATAGACAATTCTTCTTTCATTTTTAAAAAAGCTTTAGGTAGAGTATTTCCCCCTTTTTTCCCTTGTATATGGCTTTTGTAGTCCCGGGATGGATCTGCTATTGCATTAAAATCTCCCAGTATGCAAAGATTTTGGTAATTTAAGTCCACTATTTTATTAGTTGATAATAAAATTGCTCTTGTTTATCATTAGGTGTGTATATTGTGACCATC
The DNA here is from genome assembly GCF_001527695.2 of Protobothrops mucrosquamatus. Classification (NCBI taxonomy): domain Eukaryota; kingdom Metazoa; phylum Chordata; class Lepidosauria; order Squamata; family Viperidae; genus Protobothrops; species Protobothrops mucrosquamatus. The sequence goes on along the minus strand of NW_015388245.1, from coordinate 195,051 downwards.
AGTATCTGTTTTTGGTCAACCAAAATCTCGACCATTAGTATTTTCCCCTCTTCATCTGCATAGACTTGTTTAGAATTTATCTTTTCTTTTATATAGAGAGCTATACCTCTTTTCGTTTGGCTTGCATGGGTAGAATAAAGCTTACCCATTTTCAGTTGTTCTAAACTTCTAGCATGTTGTCTCTTAATATGTGTTTCTTGTAAACAAATTATGTCCATTTTTTTACTTTCGTAGTCTGGTAAAAGTTTTTCTCCTCTTTGAGGGAGAGTTCAGTCCATTTATGTTTATTGATAGAATTCCAATCTCCTCTATGATTTCAATTATATCTAGGTCTCAACCCTCTAGGCCAGTGGTGTTGAACCTATGGCACGTGTGCCACAGGTGGCACTCAGAGCCCTCTCTGTGGGCACGTGGCCATATCCCAGAGATGGCAACCATCTCTCTTCAACCAGCCGTCCGTTAACTCACCGAGGTCCCACGTGGCCGGATGCATCCCAACATGGCTGGTTTCCCCCCCCCATCCCATCCCTCCTGGTCTTGCATGCTCTCCTTTTCCCAGGCATGACCCACTGCATTGACTCCTCAGCTGTTGGCCAGCAGTCCAGCTCAGAGGCAGCTTCTCTGAACTGCTGGTGGTGGGCTGCAGAGCCCCAGAGTGCACCGGTCAAGGGTCCAGCAGACTGTGGCTGCTGACAGACACTGTTGGCCCCCATGCGCTCGCTGGCCTCTGTGTGCAGGGGAAGATGGTGTCAGGCAGCAGGCACCCCCACCCTGCCTCACCTTGCCTCACCTCACCCCGCAGGACGAGCCTCCTGCCCACTGCCTCACCTGCCAGAGACCCCCTGGATCTCCCCCAACCCTGCTTGGCCCCTACAGGCATCCCTCACCATCAGCAACATCGAGGTGGCCATGCCCACCCTGGCCACACCACCCAGTCTGCCATGACCACAGCCACACCCACCCAGTGGGCCACACCCACCTGGCACCCGGCGGTACATAAATGGGTTTTGGGTTGCAGTTTGGACACTCGGACTCTAAAAAGTTCACAACCACTGCTCTAGGCGATCTTATCTGTCTCTGGTCTCTCGGTCTTGTTCCTTCCTCTGGAGTGGTCTTTAACTTCTTCCTCCTCTGGTTTTCAGACGCTCCTACAGCACCCGTCTCCTCTTGTTTCTTAGATTCAGGATCCTCTTTTTCCAGAAAAGATCTATGCTTGTCAAAAAATTCCGCTGCTTTAAGCGAGGTATCCAATCTATATCTTTTCAAATCCCAGAAAATTTGTATCCCTTCTGGGACCAGTCATCTAAAATTCACTCCTTTATTAACCAGTTTCCTCGTTAAAAATTGGTACTCTCTTCGAGCCTCTCTTTTCCTTCTGGGAATTTGCTTAAGCACTACAATTTCTGTTTCTTTGTATTTTAACAGTTGGTCTCTTATTATTTTCAAAATCTCATCTCACATGGATCTTTTGAGAAATCTAACATGAATTTCTCTGGGAACTCTGTTTCTTCTGGCGTAGCTTGAATTAACTCTGAAAGCCTGATCTATTTCTCCTTCCATTTGGGCCTTTCCCATTCCTAAAAGGTTTGCAAGTAACTCAACTATCAATGCCAACAAATTCTCATCTTGGTCTCCTATTATATTTTGGAATCTTAAAAAATATGATGCCCTTTCCTTCTCTATCACCGTGATAGAATTTTCCAATTTCGTATTTGTTTGGGCCAGTCTTTGATTCTCCTCTTGTAGAGATTCTAATTTCTGATCAACTTCCAGAGATTTATCTTCTATCTTCTGGATCCTTTTTTGGTTATCTGTAATCGCTGCTGGAAGTTTTAATTTTTTGATTCATATTAGCAAGATCATTTTTCAAATCTTCATAATTTTTGTCGAGATCCTTTTTCATATCTTCAAAATTTTTGGTCGATGAGGTGGCCTGAGCCGCAATTGCCTGCAATATTGCCTGTGTATCTTTTTGTTGAGCTTCCATTTTTTCTAGCTGTAATGCTATGGTAATAGATTTTTGGTAGATTGGGCTGGCAGAAGTCGAGGCGGGAGCAGAAGACCCTTTTCTCCCAGGTTTAGGCAGGTTAGAAGTGCTCATCATTAAATTGATATATTATCTTGTAATCCACTGGGTGGCCCAATGGCCGATTGTAATCCAATATACTCCTATTGCTAGGAGGAGTAGCCAGAAAAAAATTAAAAAGTTAAAAAAAAAAGTAATTCCAACGAGGAAAGAAAAAGGGAAAAGGACCAAAAAGGTTATCCAGGAAAAAGGCCAACAAAGAAAAAAAAATGGAAGGAGAATATATATATGGCTGGAAATAGAATTAAAAATCCGACTCTTGGGTGTGTCCATGTTGTGTCCAAATAATCACGATCACCAAGAGTAGATAAAATGTTTATAAACAACTAAAAAGTTTAAAAACAGTTTAAAAGCAATAAAACATTTAAAATTATCGGCAACTGAGCTTTCGTCGGACTCTCCCGACATCATCAGTGTTGCTGAGGCAGTGTTTGGGAGGGTTTATATACAATTCTCACATGCAGCACAGAAAAAGCAAAATCTAAGGAGAAAGCATATCTTCTCAGCATATGCAAACAAAATAATTACCCACTAAGTTTCATTAAACGTTGCTGCAAAGATAGCGGTTTGTGTGTGTTTTCTTCTGGTAGATGGTGTGTCCTAGGGAGCCATTGGATTTCTTGTAGACTAGGACATCCAGGAAGGGAAGTTGGTTATTAGCTTCTGTTTCCATGGTGAACTGTATTTTGGGGTGTAGGCTGTTGAGGTGTGTGAGGAAGTTGTCCAGTTTTTCTTTCCCATGTGGCCAGATTATGA
>NW_015388245.1:188852-190822 GCF_001527695.2 Protobothrops mucrosquamatus | reverse complement strand
CGGTGCCTGTTTTCTCTTTACCCGCGTGTAAGCGTCTTGCCTTCTTTCCCTGTTTGTTGCTATGGGGTCTCTGGATATCTTCGTCAGGGGTCATCCAGGGTTCTTTCTTGCACCTTTCACCCATTATGGCCCTTTCATCCTTCCCCTCTGATCCATCCGTTCTTTCTCCCTCATTCGTTTCACCCTTAATCCCTCTATCACTTTCACAATCTCTCCCATGTGTATTGGCTTCAATTCCATTCTCCTTCATGTTGCTATCACCCCTTCCATTCAACTCGCGGGGGATCCGGGGGTCCCCAACGGGCCCTCGATCGACCCCTCTTTCACCGGGTCCCCCCATCGAGTCCAGATTAGTCCCTTCCCCTCTCCCTCCAATTCTGACGTTGCATGTGTTTCCTTCCTCTTCTCTTTGCAGCCCGTTCCACACCCCCTCTCCATTCCTGCAATCTACATTCGCTCCGTCCCTACTTACCCTCAACTTCCCTTTATCCAACTGACCCTCCTGTTGTGGCCACCCTCCTCCTATCATCCCTAATACTGCCATTCCATTGCCATCATCCTCACTTCCAAGAGTCCTTTCATACTCCGCTCTTTCCACCCTCTTATTCATATCTCTACAGTATCCTTCATCCATCCATCGGCTCCATTTCTTTCTTCGATCTATCACTCCCCGACTCCTTTCGTTCCCGGGGGCACATGCACCCTCCGATCTTCTGTTATATCGTTCTCCTATGCCCCCCGCACGCTCCGATCCACTTTCCACCGTTTCTTTCCCGTCCTTGTTCTTACTATCTGATGGTCTTTTGTCCCCTTTCATGTAGGAGCTCCTCCTCCTGTGCCCTTTAATGGGCTCTCGGGCGGTTTTTCCCTCGCCGGGCCTCCCCATTGAGTTCGACACGATTTCCTCTTCTATCCATCCATCTGCGGTATTGCGTGCGTCATTCACTTCCTCTCTTAATGCTTCCTTCCCTACTCTCTTTCGATCCTTGTAATCAACCATCCCTTCACACTTGTTAACCTTCCGACTCCCTTCGTTCCCGGTGGCACATGCCCCCTCCGATCTTTTATTATATCGTTCTCCTATGCCCCCCGCCCGCTCCGATCCACTTTCTACTGTTTCTTTCCCGTCCTCGTTCTTGCTATCTGGTGGTCTTTTGTCCCCTTTCATATAGGAGCTCCTCCTCCTGTGCCCTTTAACGGGCTCTCGGGCGGTTTTTCCCTCGCCGGGCTTCCCCATTGAGTTCGACACGATTTCCTCTTCTACCCATCCATCCACGGTATTCCCTAATGCGTCATTCACTTCCTTTCCTAATGCTTCCTTCCCTGCTCTCTTTCCATCCTTATAATCAACCATCCCTTCACACTTATTTACATTCCGACTCCCTTCGTTCCCGGAGGCACATACACCCTCCGATCTTTTGTTGTATCGTTCTACTATGCCCCCCGCACGCTCCGATCCACTTTCCGCCGTTTCTTTCCCATCCTCGTTCCTACTATCCGATGGTCTTTTGTCCCTTTTCATATAGGGGCTCCTCCTCCTGTGCCCTCTAACGGGCTCTCGGGCGGTTTTTCCCTCGCTGGGTTTCCCCATTGAGTTCAACACGCTTTCCTCTTCTCCCCATCCACCCGCGGTATTGCGTGCGTCATTTACTTCCTCTCCTGATGCTTCCTTCCCTGTTCTCTTTCCATCCTTGTAATCAACCATCCCTTCACGCTTATTTACATTCCGAGTCCCTCCGTGCCACTCCTCCTCCCGGGGGGCGCGGGGGGTTTTCTCCCTACTGTCCTCAATCCCCTCGAGATCGGAGTGCTCCAACCAACTCAGGTCCATTACCTCACACACCCTGTCACTCCCCGAGATCCCGGCGCCCTCCAAACCATCATTCTTCCATCCGTTCCATTCCTCTCTTCGACCTATTATCTCCCCCCTTCTTTCTTTCTTGAGGACCCCTGTGTCTCTCAACTTACCA
>NW_015388245.1:182918-186045 GCF_001527695.2 Protobothrops mucrosquamatus | reverse complement strand
ACTGCAGTATGGCAGTTGTAAATGTCAAGGTGTTCACAATCAGACCAATCTGTCTGAACTCCCTATAATTACTCCCTTGACTCTGCTGGCAAAGAGGGGAAGAGAACCTGTGGCTCAGTGACTAAATCACTGACTAGTATGTATAACTGCCCAGGTTCGAATCCCATAAAGGGTATGGCTAACTGATGAAGGCAAAAAAGCCAGAAATGGCCCATCTTAGTCTCCCAATTTAATTCTTTACTCTTTGTCAGAAAAAAGAAATTTGGATATAAAAATATTTCACAGTTGCGACTTGAGCCTGCTCTATGCCCCTAGTTGGGGGCGGCAAGGCAAGAGACATTGTAAAAAGAGTAAACTGCAGTATGGCAGTTGTAAATGTCAAGGTGTTCACAATCAGACCAATCTGTCTGAACTCCCTATATATATATATATATATATATGCTAATAATAACACTAAAAATACGATCCCTGGGTACATCCATGCTAATAAATAAATAAATCAAAGTGAACACCAGGGTAAAAGATATTGTAAAAAGAAAAAATGCAGTATAGCAGTTAAAAATGTCAAAGTGTACTCAATCAGACCGGTCTGTCTGAGAAACTTCCTGTATATACTCCCTTGACTCAGCTGGCAAAGAGGGGAGGAGACCCTGTGGCTTGGTGGTTGAATCACTGCCTAGCATGTAAAACTGCCCAGGTTCAAATCCCATAAAGGGTACGGCTAACTGATGAAAGCAGAACAAGCTAGAAATGGCCATCTTAGTCTCCCGATTTAATTCTTTACTCTTTGTCAGAAAAAGAAATTCCTAGCTTTCGCCGGCCTTCTGCCGGCATCGTCAGGGTGGATAGTAGTCAATGGGATGGCTGTTTTTATAGGAGTGGTGCCTTTTGCACCCGGCTCCTAGATCTCGTGACCGGGCCCAGATAGTCTTCCTGCATTAGGTTCTTAATTATCCTTTTGCGAGCTGACACGCTCCTAGCTCTCTCCTTCCCACCCCCTTTCCNCCGGCGCCCTCCAAACCATCATTCTTCCATCCGTTCCATTCCTCTCTTCGACCTATTATCTCCCCCCTTCTTTCTTTCTTGAGGACCCCTGTGTCTCTCAACTTACCATCGTACCACTCATTGCATTCACCTATATGCTTGGTTCCCACTACCCCATCTTCCACTCCCCCTCTCACACCCCCATCCATATCGTCCAAAAATCCTTCATCCCCTTTTCGTCTCCCCCTCAGTTCATATGGCTTCCTATTCTTTCCTTCCCCAACTGGTGGGCGTTCCATCTTGTTCCGGAGTTCTCTCCTCATGTTGGGGTCACTCGGGGTGCCTTGGTGTCCTTGCAGATGTTGATTAAGGGCCGGGCCTTCCCGTGCGGGGTACTCGGGGTCCTGGGCTGCCCTCTGAGTCTCCATGCCCCAAGGGGCGGCGGTTCTAAGCACCTTTGTTCTGTGTTCACGGTTTCTGCTGCGGTGATTGTCCTGCCACGTCTTGAGTGTTTGATGTGCCTGGCACATGTCAACATGCCGGTTGATGGAGTCCCGGCCTGAAAACCAGGCTTCTTTCAGTAATCTCCCACTTTTGGTGGCATCCACAGCGAGGACCTGGGCATGCTCGAAGTCGAAGCGATGATCCTGCTCGGCCATGTGAGTCCATATCTGTGAATACTGCTCACTTCTTCTGATGGCCAAGTTATGTTCATGGAGGCGGGTCTTGAGTCTCTTAGATGTCTCACCCACGTAGTGGCTCTTACAGTCTAAGCAGTTAACTCTGTAAACCACTGTCGATCTTTCCATCGTGGGGAGGGGGTCTTTTGTGCGCATAATCCTCGAGCGTAGCGTTTGGTCCGGCTTGTGGGCTACTTGTATGTTATAAGGTGCCAGTAGCCTGGCCGTGGCCTCTGATACGTTATTGATGTAAGGTAGTGTGACACATGTGCGTGTGGTTTGCGTGTCAGATTCCCTTTTCCATTGGTTGTTGTCATGGGATCTTGGTCCCCCACTATACCGTCTCACAAACTTTGGGGGGTAACCATTCAGGCGGCAGACTCGGTGCAAATGCCTCCTTTCCTCAAATTTGGCCCTCGCTGTGCTGCAATGCGTATGTATGCGCTGAAACAGTGTCTTAATACAGCTGGCCTTATGGGAAACAGGATGATTACTACCATAGTGGAGGATGCGGTCCGTATGAGTTGCTTTACGGTAAACTCTGGTATTGATAGAGCCATCTGGCAGTCACTGGACCATTACGTCCAGGAAAGCCAGTGAGCCTCGCATCTCCTCCTCCATGGTAAATTTAATATCCGGGTAAATGGAATTTAATATCCCCATAAGGTCAGCTCTATGCGCTCGTTTGACGACCACAAAGGTGTCGTCGACATACCGTGCCCAGAATCTGGGTCGGTACTGAACCATAGCCTCGCGCTCCAGCCGCTGGAGAACCATCTCCGCTATGACACTGGAGATGGGGGAGCCCATGGGTGTGCCTTTCACCTGTTCGTAAATGGTCCCTTGAAACGTGAAATACGTGTTAAGGCAATATCCCACGAATTGGATGAGGTCTTTGACATGGAGGGAATCCCTAGGACACTGCCCTTCCTGTTGTCTGAGTTGTTCTTCTACAACTTGGAGGGCTAAGTCCCGGGGGATGGAGGTGAAGAGGGAGGTAACATCAAAAGAAACCATCACCTCATCCTTCTCCACCCTCAAGGTTTTTATTCTTTCAAAGAATTCCCCTGCTGATTTTACGGTGGTGGGACTATTCTCCACCAAGTGTGCGAGACGGCCGGGTTTGTTTTTTGTGTGGATGTATGGTTGTGACATCATGTGTGGTATTTGTGAGTGTGGGTCTGGTGTCATTTTTTGTGTTAGGGACTCGTTTGCTGATAAGGGCGGGTTTCCAAATGGCTGGTAGGCGGGAGGTATCATCTCTAACCCCAAAGACAAAATTGAATTAGAAAATCAAGGAGTATATGAAATCCCATGCTCCACCTGTCCCACCACATACATTGGACAAACCAACAGAAGAATAAATGCACGCATTGAAGAACACAAGAACTCAATCAAAAAAGAAGAACCAACTTCTTCCCTGGTCCAACACCTTAAAGTCACAGGACATAAAATTGATTTTA
>NW_015388245.1:157835-181188 GCF_001527695.2 Protobothrops mucrosquamatus | reverse complement strand
CCTAGCTTTCGCCGGCCTTCTGCCGGCATCGTCAGGGTGGATAGTAGTCAATGGGATGGCTGTTTTTATAGGAGTGGTGCCTTTTGCACCCGGCTCCTAGATCTCGTGACCGGGCCCAGATAGTCTTCCTGCATTAGGTTCTTAATTATCCTTTTGCGAGCTGACACGCTCCTAGCTCTCTCCTTCCCACCCCCTTTCCTTCCCTGCCTTATTCATGCATCGGGAGAGGGAGACATTCCTTCATCCAAGGCATCGCTTTGTTGTTCGTTATCCCCTTCTCTCCTCCTGGCTGCTTGCGGTCCAACCTTCTCCTTCTCTTCCTCCTTCTCCGTAGTCTTATCTGGCTTTTCCTAGCTCTCTCCTTCCCACTTTTTCCTAGCTCTCTCCTTCCCACCTAGGAGCTGGGTGCAAAAGGCACCACTCCTATAAAAACAGCCATCCCATTGACTACTATCCACCCTGACGATGCCGGCAGAAGGCCGGCGAAAGCTAGGTGTTTTAATGGTAATAAACTTTTTGTAGTTTTTAACCTCCTGGTGGTCTCACAGTTTGTGATTCTTTGAATATGAATTTACCCAGGAGTCAACCTTCAATTTTTAGAATTTTAAATTATATATATATATATATATATATATATATATATATATATATATATATATATATATATATATATATATATGTGTGTGTGTGTGTGTGTGTGTGTGTGTGTGTGTGTGTGTGTGTGTGTGTGTGTGTGTGTGTGTGTGTGTGTGTGTGTGTAAAAAGAGCAACAAAGGAAAATATCCAATTTGTAATTCAGCGATTTCTGCTCCTAGACAAAAAAAAAATGAAAGAAAAAAAGGGATCCTTAATATTCAGTTCTTCATAGTAAAATGTTTGTAGTCCAGAAAAAAAGAGAAATATTTATAGTCCAAAAAAAGGGATAACACCAGATGTTCTGTGTCTAAAGTAAATAGTCTATGCTCTATAGTCAAGCTAAGAAAAAAAATAGAAAACAAGAAGAAAAAAAATCTCCCTCAGTCAGCCAAGGTCAGATAAGGATGTCTGGGCATACAGCCAAGTGTCTGGGCATAAAGCCAAGTTTCTAGTTTGAATACACACCAGACAAAGGGAGAGGGGGGAAGCAAATTGACTGTAATCACCAAGGATACAAAGTATCCATTCACAGGAGAGAGAGAAGAAAAAAGATTTTAAAAGTTTGGAAATAAGCAGTTAGAATGGATTTTCTGAGTTAAATATAAAAAAAAGACTTTTAAAAGAGCCAGCTTCCCAAATTTCTGTTAGAACTTAAAAACTTTAACCATATTGCAAAGTTATTTTTTAAAAGTACAAAAGAGCTTAAACTGCCACTTATATGCAGGAGGGGGGGAAGCTCCATCCGCTCCCTAAAAGCTCCACGCTCAAACTCAAGACAAGGTGTTTAAAAAGAAAAAATCCATCTTCATCTGGAAAGAAGAGCCTGTTCTCCTCCAGCTCAGTTGCTTGCTATCAATCAGTGCTGTTTCTCCATCTCCAATGATCAGCTGTTAATGGCGGATCGTGCGATCGCAGTCCGCCTTTCTTCTGGTGGTTCCAGGGGCTGCTTTGATTTCAGCAAACCAGCTGCCGCTGGCCTGTGGTCCTCAAGGTTTCGCCCTTCGGTGGCTACCTCTCCGGGGCAGCATTTGGCCCAAAAGGGCCCACCATCGGAAGAAATTCAGACCCGGGGAACGGAGCGTTCTCCCCCCAGGTCTAACCTCAGTGACATATGAAGAAATTATGACTGATAAGAATTGGATTGAATATAAGGGAAATTAAGCTTAAACCAAAATTACAAAAATAGAATGCATGATGAATTAATGAGATGATGGTTATAAGAATAATATAAGCTAAAAAAATGCTATACATAGAGATTATTATTATTATTTGTATAAATATAAAAATGTTTTTATATTTAACCATTTATATATTGAAAATATAAAGAATTACATTTTGTTTAAGGTTGAAGAAGGAGAATATAAACGGGAGAAGGGAAGATCAAAGAAATATATTATTAATTAATATATTAATTATGGAATTATCAAACTTAATCATTACTGATTGTTAATTGATTATTATTGCTTTTTTTATTAAAACATAAACCAAGACGACACGCTGTACAATAGGCACTGGAGATTGTTATAGTTAAAACCAATAAAATATGTATTAAAAAAAATAAAAAACCCTAAGGCAGCAGTCCCCAACCTTTGCAGCTTGGCGGCCAAGCTGGGGAGGAAAGGGGAGCCAGGATGTGTGAGCAGCAGCCCAGCGTGCATGCATATGTGCATGTAGCTTGAGTTGCACAAATTGTACCTCAATAGTATTGGATTCGAATACTTATTTTCCAGACTTCTATATCTTTACCTCCTGCTCTTCTTTCCCCACAACATTCTTTTGTTTTACACAAGTGTCTTGATTTCAACAATCCAAAACTGGATCCTTGACTCACAAGCAATTACAAATTAGTCCATAAACCCCAGAATTAACTCCCCCCCCTGAGCTAGAGTGGTGAAGATGCTTGCCTCACACTTAGGAGACTGACATTTCAACCCTAGGCAATGACAGATGTTTATCAGGGTACAAAGAGAAACTATCTGCTGTAAACTCTGCATAAGTATCAGGAAGGGCATCCAGCAAGTAAATGCTCAGCTCTATTCAGTTGCCCTGACTCCACCCCTATAAAAAGGGATTACGGGTTCAAAAAAAAATCATTGCTGTTCATCATTTAAATTATCATAAAACTTTAGAAGATTGTGTAATTTGTGTCATGTATGCAAGAACATCATGATGTGTATGACATTCTGCACTTTCTACTGCTTTCTCTCAGGAAAGATCTGCAGTAGAAGGAATAGTCCAGAACCATAGTCAGATACATGACCTCATTAGTCCCTCAGTATTCAAGTAGCAATGAACTTTCTAGAAGTTGATTCCCTTGGTGATTTAGGATTGAGCTAGAATGGAATTCATTGAATTTTAGCATAAAACTACATTGACATGAAAAGTGACAACTCCCCCTTCCCTTGGCAATCCCTATCCTGCCACAAGCACAATGCAATTATAGGATGGTGTCTTATTTAGCATTTACAAGGAACATCAAGAACTGGAATTGGTGAATTACCCTAATTATTAATCCCCAGTTTCTTCTTTGGTATAAAGGTTTAATAGCATTAGAGAATTGCCAGAAGTCACTCTCCCACTTTACTGGGTAGCACTTCCCTGCTGTCATTTCTGGTCAACTGATGTTTAGTCTGATTCAAGTTTAAAAGAATCCAGTTTTCCTGTTCCCAAAGGCAGAAGATAATGTCCACATATGGGAGGAGGAGAAGATGGCTGTGTTTGCATCCAAGTAGCAAGGCTATCTAGAGAGGCCATCTAAGGCTTATAGGCTGCAACACTGATTAAATAAAGGTTTTACTCACAGCTAAACTGCTAAAAGTTGCTGCTTGCTTAAAAAGCAACAACTACCAGCATTTGAACACCAGGACAGTTACAAATGGCTTTAGGATAACTCAGAGATGAGCTGGGGATGTGACAATGCATTAAGACATGGCAGGAAAACTAAAGTTGGTGGGGTGTATTCATGCTATAGTTAATTATAAGAAAGGACATCGCTGTGGATCTTTCTTTACATTGGCTAGGACTGAATTGTCAATATGCATGTATTTGGTTAGGGATTAGATTCTCAGTTGATCACTGACTCTTTGATTGACAATCAATATCCAAGAATTTTGCAGAATGCTAATTATTAAGTACAGAACATACTAAATACACAGTATGCCATTGAGATTGTATTTATGAAAGAACAGAGGAAAAATAATGTCACTTGCAGGCTCCTAGGGGTTCCACTTACTTCAACACCATAGATTTAGAGAATTCTAAATTTTTTAGAAAAAAAATTCTACTGGGATTTGAATACAAGGTGCCAGAGCAATTAAGATGCCAATTTAATACCTATCATTTTCTAAGAAAGCAGCAAATTTATTCAGTGAGTGAATAGGCACATGCTGTTGGGCAAATGTCACAGATCTTCAGGATTTCCTATACTCTTACAATATGACCTTTAAATACTAGGCATATTGTTTTCTGTGTTATTACATTTGTTGAATATAACACTGGTTCTCATTATTCTTTTTCTCTACAGTTCTAAAAGCTGGTTTTATACACAATAGACTGTAGGGTAACTATGGCTTGTGCTTCTTTATTAGAGTTAAATCCCATTTTTAAAATGGTGGAAGAAACAACTGCCTGGCAAGCCATCAAAAAAACAGAATGCTTGACTTTCGGTTCTGGTTCGCGGCATTCCTAGTCGTACGTGGAGACTTGTCTCCTCGTCGGCTAGCTTTCCCTCCACCGGTTGACACTTATACGGGTCGAAAGTCGCCCTGGAGGGTGCAACTTCTGTCGAGGAGGCTTCAGCTCGGCGGTGGAGGAGCGGCGGCTCCTCCAGCTGTCCGGGCGATCTCTGAAGGCTGACGGAGAAGAAGATCGGCCAGTAAAATGGCCGATCACCCTGCTGCTTCAAACCGCAAGTCAAGAACATCTAAGCTGTAAGAGCCCCCGTGGTGAATCTGGGTGAGACTTTTCCTTGCTACTCTCTCTATTTGACTTTGGTTTTTTACCTGTAAGAGCCTTGTTGGAATTATTTCCCTGGCTAGATAAAGTAGCTTTTATGTCTTTGGGAAGGAAGGTGTTTTACAAGATTAAATTTTACTTTCATATTTTTTGGGATACAGAAAACTCTCTCTCTCTTTTTTTCTTCTAAGAACTGTATTATCACCTGGTGTTGGAAGATTATTTCTTCTTTCACACTATACTTTTAAAGATAGAAACAAGGAAATGGTGTCTGGAAAAGATTCTTTCTTAACTTACTGAGGACATCTACTGGTGAAAATTTAATATTGCATTTTCTGGTTACTTTTTGAAGCTAGACCAGATTTGACCTTCAAATTATTTTTGAAAAAAGATAAGCTGAGCTGTGGGAACTGTGGGGGTGGATATAGACTAATTTTCATCAAGTACAGCCTCCACAAAAAAGAGATTTTTTCTAACTACTATCAAAATGGAGAAACCGCATTCACAATTAAACTATAATCTTATACTGAAAAAGATACATAAGGCCACTGCAGAAATTTGTGCTATATTGAAAGAACCTATTACAGAACTAATATCCAGAAATTTCACTTCAAACATTCAAACGGATAATCAGACTACACCTGACTATTTTACAAACCAAAACATACTAGAAGAGGAATCAACAGAGATAAAAGAGGAACTTATCCTACCTTACAAATCTCTCATTTGTAACTTTGAGGAACAGAAGAAGCAAAGATTGAGATTTGAAACTACAAAGCAACGATATTTTAAGCAGGAGAGAAATAGACGCTTGATGCAGAGGATGGGACTCCTACTTCTTCAAAGGCTATTCCAAGCAATAAAAATAGACCTACTGACTGAAAGGGAAGCGTGTTTATGGAAACCTGCTTGGCACAGGAAAAAAACCAGAATTAGACTGAAAAGAGAAATTTAAAATTGTGTAATGAATTAAAAGGCAATGCTGGATTTATGGACTGTTTTAAGGATTAAGATTTAGAGTTAGAAGCAAGAATATATATATATATATATATATATATATATATATATATATATATATATATATATATATATATATATATATATATATATATATATATATAAGAGCGTGATTATAAGAATAGATATTTTAAATAGATTAAGAATGTACTGGATTTGTGTATTTATGTAGCGTTTGGGAATAATATGAAAATCATTATGTATTGGAATTGAAAAAATTATGACAGTTTAGATTGGATGCTTCCAATAATTAATGGAATGTTTTAAATTACTAGGATGACTTTTCTGTATGACAACAAAGATGTGATAAGACATGATAAGTAACTGGAGAAAAGTTGAATTTTGTTTGATGAATCTGAATGAACTAAGGTTTTATATTATCTTGTTATTTTAAAGAGATGGATTGATTCTGGGATTACATATGTATAGGGCTGATCAATATTTTATTGTTATTAGGATATCTATTGTGTAGTGGAAGAAGAAATAAATGAGATTGGTGATAAAATAAGGAATGTGAGAGATTAAGAATTAGAATTGATAATTTGTTGTTTTAAACTTAAACTATGGTAATTGTAAACTGATAAAATTATAAAATAGGTTTAGTAGTAATAGAAATTTAAAATAGAAATGGAATATTTAAATGTATCATGTTAATCGAGGGAAATAGAGAGGGGATAGTGAAATGTATTGAGTTGAGTTGTTTATATATGTCTTTACTTTTGAATGTTTGACCACCCAACCATCATGGTGGGTCTTGAGTACTTTTTCTTAAGAATTTAAAAAAACCAATAAAATGTGGAAAAAAAACAAAACAGAATGCTTAAGACCCATGTAATATTGAGATATTTCCATGCCTTTTTCATAAAGATTTTTTATAAGCATCTATGAGTTCATCTATGCCTATAAGGCCACTTTGACAACTATCAATGGACACAGTAAAACTGAACAGTGCTTTTATTAATTAAATAGAGAGTGGGAAACTTACATTCTCCTAACTGCTATAATAGTGCTGATATTTTTGAGCCACAGCAACAGCTATACTTAGATAAACCATAATTCTGAAAGTATTAGGAAAGGGATTTTTTTTGTCCTTTAAGTAGATAGCAAGTTTCCAAGTTTGCATTTTTCAAAAAGGAACCAGCAGAGGAAAAGAAGAACATGTAGGTATGAAATAATCCATTAAATGCTTCCTATAGTATTCTGATCAAAACCATCAAAATATACTTTATATAAACTCAGGCATGGTATTATTGACTCAACAGTACCAATTTAGGATAATGTGTACTTTCCAACAATTCCTTGCCTTTCTCATTTCTTACTGCCTGATCAAAGTGAATAATATCCCAAACTGGACAAATTATTTTGGTAGTGAATCAAAATTTTCATAGGTAACTTTTCCTATATCTGGAAGTAAAAAACAAGAGGAGTATCATCATCATCAACAACAACAACTTGCTTCTTTTCCATGGTTTGCCATACCATCTGCTTGAGATACTTACCACATTTAGTCAAATGACAGGACCAGTCATTTGATTCATGCAGCATCTACCAGGTTTTAAAACAGAGGTCTTCAAACTTCACCCTTTTATGATTTGTGGACTTCAATTCCCAGAATTCCTCAGCCAGCATGCATGGCTGAAGAATTCTGGGAGTTGACATCCACAAATCATAAAAGGGCCAAGTTTGAAGACCCCTGTTTTAAAACATAGCAAGGGCTGTAGATTGTTATGCACTGTTCAAAATAAAGTAGCCAATACTCTGCTTAATCCATTTTGTTTTCCTCAGCAATGGAACAGTTATTATAAATAATATTTTGAATATATCTTCCTTGTATGTAAGCTATTTTCTTGAGAGAAATTAAGTGGTTATTTCTGCACACAAATATTCAACATGAGAGACTTCTGGTTTTGTGCCCATAGCGCATGGCCATGCAGGAGCGGACCTCCACTCCCAGCGGCTAGTTTCATCCTGCCAGGGAGACCCTAGATGGGTCCAAAGTCACTCCAAAGAGGTGATCATGAAGGAGGGGTGCCCTGTTGATAATAAAGCGATGGCAATCTCTTTGTTTGATCCAGGGAAAGCCCTGAACCTGACAGGAGAAAGGCTAGCGTGAGATCAGCGTCTCACTTGCAGCCGAAGTCCCAGAGCACAAACCTGAACATGGGTGAACAGCGTGCTTGGAATTGGTGAGAGTACTGATCTTCTTTCTTCTATCTACTAATTGAATCCTTGAAAAGATCCCCAAAGCAAGAAAACCTCCAGAGTTGAAGGGAGGGTACTATATCCCCATTCCCTTACAGATGGAAGCAGCGAATTAATATTAAAGAAGGAAAGAGATATATTAAAATTTGATTTAAAATACTACAGTCTGGACAAATCTAGGAACTAAAAAACTGTCAAGGTTATACCCTAAAGTGTTTTGATGGAATTATAAAAATATATAACAAAAATAACTTTTTGATTGAAAAAAACCTGAAAAAAGAAATAACTGCTGACACTAACAATAAGGACTCCAAAATTGGCAGAATGCCTAGAAACAAAGAAAAAGCTGTTCCTTGAATTGCAAATAACCTTGAAGACAGCTGGAAACAAAGGAGGAGCCAGCTATAAGATTAAAAAATGTCTGAAAGAAAAAAAAACACCTGGACTGTTGCTTAAATCTAAGAACTCTTTATGGAAAAGAAAAACCTTGGCTTTTTGGCTAATCTTTTAGAGGAGAATCTACAGGAAAGATTTAAAGTGGCTTAACACACTGAACTGTAATTTTGACTGACTGATAAATTGACTTTTGAATTAAAACATTGATGAAAGATTATTTGAAGAGGGAGACAACATGGCTATCACATACGTATCAAAAAATGACAGGACGCCACATTCAATATTTTCTCCTGAAGGACTTAACCTGGAAAATCAAGGGCATCCAGAAGCAATACTTCAAGGCAAGATAAATAATTTCCAGGAGGAAATATATGTAATGTTAGGACAAATACAAATGACAATAGATTCAAACCATGAGGAAATTCGAAACAACTTTGATGATTTAAATAAGCATATTTCCAATCTAAATCTACAATTAAAAAACACCCAAGAAATAACAACAAATGAACAAATAAATCAGATAGCAGACTACAAATTAGAAGAGTATGATCAAATTGATGAAATAACAAAGGAAAAGAATTATAATTTGAGACAAACAGGAAATAATCTACAAGGTTCTGATACAAGAAAAATGGAATGGACTATAGAATTATCAGGAGAACCATCAAAGTTTGGGAGACAGAAAGTATTCATCTTACTTACTTCATCTTTTGCATTCCCAACAACATTTGTAAAAAAACTGCTGGGTAAGCGGATTACATCAACTTGGAAAATTACTCAGCAAAAGAAGAAGACCAAAGATAGATACAAGAGATTTGACTCACCCTACCATATGGATTATTTACATGAATAAACATTTGTTTGAATATGGCTAAAAGAATAGAGAATTTTGAACATAAAGGTGCCTTATAACAAGAAGGATAAGAGATTTAGTAATATAGTATGTTCTATAATATATGAAATGTTAAATAGCAGGTTGATGTAACTTTTATTAATATAAGTGAAATATAATCAGTTAGATGACTAATATGAAGAAATTATGACATAAGAATTGGATTGAATATGGACTTCCGGTTCCGGGTCGTGGCATCTCTAGCCAACAAAGAGACTTGTCTCCTCGTCGGCTAGCTTCCCTCCGCCGGTAGACCCTTATGTGGGTCGAAAGTCACCCTGGAGGGTGCGACTTCTGTCGATGAGGCTTCACTCGGCTGCGGAGGAGCGGCGGCTCCTCCAGCTGTCCGAGCTATCTCTGAGGGCTGACGGAGAAGAAGATCGGCCAGTAAAATGGCCGATCACCTAGCTGCTCCAAACCGCAAGTCAAAGAACATCTAAGCTTTAAGAACCACCGTGGTGAATCTGGGTGAGATTTTTCCTTTGTTCCTCTCTTTACTCTATTTTGCTTTTTTTGCCTGTAAGAGCCTTACTGGAATTATTTCCCTGGCTTGAAAAAGCAGCTTCTACATGTTTGGGAAGAAAGGCGTTGAACAAAAGAATACAACAAAATTTTAAATACTATATTTTATTTTCATATGCTTTGGGGTACAGAAAAAAACTTTTTCCCAAGAGCTCTACTATCACTTTATGCTGGAAGAGTATTTCTTTTTTCATATTACATTTGAAAAGATAGAAAAAAAAGCAGGGGGAAATGGTGTCTAGAAAAGATTCGTTTAATCTACTGAGGACATCTAGTGGCAAAAACCTAATACTGCAACTTCTGGCTATTTTTTAAAAGAGACTCTCTTTAATTATTATCAAAATGGAGAAATTTCATTCACAATTAAACTGTAAACTTATATTGGAAAAGATTTATGAGGCTACTGCTGAAATATGTGCTACAATAAAAGAGTTTACTACAGAATTAAGATCCAGAAGTCTTACATCAAACCTTCAAACTGATCTCCAGACTACATCTGACTATTCTATAAATCAAAACATACTAGAAGAGGAAATAACTGAGACAAAAGAGGAATTCATTTTACCTTATAACCATTCCATCTATAGTTTCGAGGACCAGAAGAATCAAAAACTAAGACTTGAAACTTTAAAGCAACGAAGCTTTAAGGATGAGATAAATAGATGCCTACTGCAGAGGATGGGATTCCTATCATTTCAAAGGCCACTGCAAGCAATGAAGAGAGATCTATCAACTGAAAGGGAAGCTTGGTTATGGAAACCTGCCTGGCACAGAAAAAAGGCCAGAATAAGACTGAAAAGAGAAACTTAAAATTGTGTAATGGATTAAAAGGCAATGATGATTTATGGACTGTTTTAAGGACTAAGATTTAGATTAGAAGTAAGAAAAATAGGGAGGTGATTATTGGAATAGATATTTTAAATAGATTAAGAATGTATTTTTTGGGATAATAGGTCTAGTTTGATGAAAATTATTATGTATTGGAATGGAAAAAATGGTGGCCTTTTAGATTTGGATTGTTTCAATAATTAATTGAGTGTTTTAAATTAGTAAGATGACTTTTTTGTATGATAACATAGATGTAATAAGACATGATAATCAATTGGATGAAATTTGAATCTTGTTTAATGAGCTGAAATGACTTAAGGCTCAACATTATTTTGTTATCTCAAAAGAGATTGATTGATTGATGGATTATATATGCATAGGGTAGATTAATATTTTATTTTAATTCGGATATATATTGTGTACTGGAAGAAGAAATAAATGAGACTTGTGATAAAATGAGGGATGTGAGAAATTAAGAATTAGAATATATCTGGAAGGGATACCTGAATTGATAATTTGTTGATTTAAAGTTAAATTTGATTATGGTAATTGTAAATTCATAAAGTTTTTTTTTTTAATTTTAATTTTTCCTTTTTTTCACTATACAACAAAAATAAAACTAAAAAATACGTTTTTTCCCTTAACAAAACTGTGTTATACATCTCATATGTATATGTACAATTTATTTACATAAGTAATAATGTCTTTTTCTTTCTTTGTTCTAGCCAATCATAACATTTGTTCCATATTTCATAAAATTCTGTTGCCTCCTTGTCTTTTAATTCTAGCATAAGTTTATTCATTTCCGCGCATTCAAGAATTTTGCATATAATCATATCATTTGTAGGTATGTTTTTCCCCTTCCAACACTGAGCATATACTATACGGGCTGCTGTCAATATATATATAATGATGTGCTGGAGTTGCTTTTTTATCTTTAAATTTATTATACCCAGAAGAAATAGTTCAGGTTTGAATTCAATTTGCACCTTAGTTATCTCCTGTATCCAGTTCCCTATCCGTTCCCAATAGCTCTTTGCTTTAGGGCACAGCCACCACATGTGATATAATGTCCCTTCCTTATTTTTACATTTCCAGCATTCTGGATTCATATTTTTATACATTTTGGCCAATCTCGCCGGTGTTAAATGCCATCTATAAAACATTTTGTATTGGTTTTCCCTATATGCGGTTGACAGTGTCAATTTGCAATTTATGTTCCATAGTCTTTCCCATTCTTCCAGATTTATATTTTGGCCCACATTTCTCGCCCATGCTATCATTGGCCCTTTCACTATTTCTTCCTCCAGATCTACCTCTAATAAATATTTATAGGTTTTTGTTATAAATTTTCCTTCCTTAACTGTTAAAATTTTATCCAATTGATGTGGGGTCTGGCTTATTCCGTGCTCTTCCATATCCTTACTATGTTTAGATTGGATCTGTAAATATGGCCACCAATCTATGATTATTCCTTGTTCTTCTAATTTTTCTCTTGATTTAAGGTTCCCTTGGCTGTCTAATAGTTCTTTGTACCTAATCATCTTTTTCTTGTCTAAGGTGTTAGGGTGAATCATCGCCTCCATCGGTGAAATCCAATTTGGAATTTTCCTATAATGTCTTTTTTTTACTTTTTCCCACATCCGAATCAGCGCATCCCTTATCTGATGTTGATAAAAATATGTGTGTGTTTTCCTATGTTTCCCCCATAGAAAGGCATGCCAGCCAGCCTGTAAGTCATGCCCTTCAATCGTTAAAACTCTTTTATTGTCTAGGTTTATCCAATCTTTGATCCAGAGTAGTCCAGGTGCTTGATAATAAATTTCCCATTTTGGGAGCCCAAGTCCACCTCTACTTCTACTATCTTGTAATATTTTCATGTTTATCCGTGCTTTTTTGCCTGACCAGATGAATTTATTTATTATTTTATCTAATTCTTCAAAAAAAATTCTCTAACTTTATCGGGACTGTTTGGAACAAATATAATAATCTTGGTAATATATTCATTTTGATCAACGCAATCCTACCCAACAGTGATAGTTGTAATTTCCCCCAAGTCTCCAAATCTTTCTTCATTTGTAATATCCATTTTTTATAGTTATCTTCTTTTATTGAAGAGCACCTTGTGGTAAGCCAAATTCCTAAATATTTAATCTTTTTTGCGATTTGCAATTCCAGATTCTCTTCTAATTTCCTTTTCTGTTTTTCCGTTAGGTTTTTGACTAACATTTTGGTCTTTTCTCTATTAATTTTTAATCCTGCCACTATTCCATATTTTTCTATTTCTTATCCGTTAGGTTTTTGACTAACATTTTGGTCTTTTCTCTATTAATTTTTAATCCTGCCACTATTCCATATTTTTCTATTTCTTTCATCAAAATCTTTCCTCTCTCTATTGGTTCCTCAATAAAAAAGACCAAATCATCCGCAAATGCTTGTGTCTTATACTCTTCTGTCTTAACCAGTACCCCTTTTATCTCCTTATTGGCTCTGATTTGCATTAGCAGCACTTCCAAGGTCAGAATAAAAAGTAGAGGTGACATTGGGCATCCCTGTCTTACCCCTTATTTATGTCAAAGGTTTTGGCATTATCTCCATTAATTATCATGCTGGCCTTTTGTATTTTATATATTGCCCTAATCATATTCTCAAATTTCTCTCCAAATTTCATGTCCTCAATCTGTTGGAACATAAATTGCCAACTGAGACTGTCAAATGCTTTCTGCACATCCCAAAAAATTAATGCTGCCTGTTTTCCCGGATGTGCTTCGTAATACTCTAAGACATTTAACACCGTTCTCGTATTATTTCTAATTTGTCTTGTAGGTAAAAAACCATTTTGATCTGGGTGTATTATCTCCTGTAATATTAGTTTCAATCTTTCTGCCATTATAGTAGTGAAAATTTTATAATCAGAATTTAGCAACGAGATTGGCCTATAATTTTTAATCTGTTTGGGGTCTGTGCCTTCTTTTGGGATCAGGGATATGGTAGCTTCTATCCAGGAGTCTGGTAATTTAGCTTTCTCCAACACATCATTATACACATCCAACAGTATCTTTTCAAAGTCCTCGTAAAGTGTCTTGTATACTTCCCCTGGGAGGCCATCTGGCCCCGGAGTTATATTATTTTTTTGTTTTTGCACAGCAGTTTTTAATTCCAAGGCTGTTATTTTCCCATTCAAAATTTCTCTCTGTCCTTCTTTTAATTCTGGCAGACCCTTTGCCTTTAAATATTGTTTAATGTTCTCCACATCTATTTCCTCTTTTTTATATAATGATTCAAAATAGTTCTGGATTATTTCTTTCTTTTTATCCATTTTGTATTGTGACTCTCCGTTCTTGTTGTGTAATTCCTGAATAATTCTTTTCTCTTTCTCTTTTTTTTAATTTATAAGAGAGCCATCTCCCAGGTTTGTTTGCGTGTTCAAAGAAATTTTGTTTTGCTATTTTCAATTCTTTTGTTCTTTCCTCTTGATCTATCATATTTAATTTATGTTTAGCCAAAACCATTTCTGTTTTAATCAATTCATCTTGGAGCTCTTTTTGTAATTTAGATTCCAATTTTTTAATCTCTTCCTGGAGTATATATTGTGTTTGCCTTTTCACCTTGTTTTTTCTTGCTGTGTAAGCTATTACTAATCCTCTTAAATATGCTTTCGCAGTGTCCCAAATAATTTGTACTGATGATTGTTGTTTTGTATTCTCTTTAAAAAAAATCCATTTCCCTTCTACTCCTTGCTATAAATTCTTTTTCTTTCAAAATATGAGAATTCATTATCCATCTTCTCCTTACTTTTTTCTGCCCCTTCCAAATTATTTGCAAAGGATTGTGGTCAGCCCATATGTTTGGCATTATTTCTATTGTCTCAATGTCTTGGCCTACTTCTTCATTGGTCCATGCCATGTCTATGCGAGACCAAGATTTATGTGGGTTTGAAAAGAATGTGTATTCTTTTTTTGTTTGATTCCGCTTCCTCCACTGATCTGAAAGATTAAATTCATGGGCCAAATCAAAAAAGGTCTCTGGTAGTGTTTTGTTTTTATTTTTCGTATCACTAATATAGTCTTTTTTTATATCCACTATCGCATTGTAATCTCCTACTATGCAAATATTTCCTGTCCAAATTCTATAAGTTTCTCATGTAATTTGTAATAAAATTCTTTCTGGTTCTCATTTGGTGCATATATTACCACTAGCAACCATGATTTATGTTCGGTTTGTACTTCTCTTGCTAATATTCTTCCATCTGTATCTTGATATTTCAATTTGGCATTAATTTCTTTTCTAATATAAACCGCTAATCCTCTTTGCTTTTGTTCAGCTAATGCTGTGTATAATACTCCTAATCTAGGGAACTCTAAATATTTCCTATGTTGTTCTTTAATATGTACTTCCTGTAAACAAACTATATCTATGTGTTGTTTGGCTAATTTTGTTAGTATTTGTTTTCTTTTTGCGGGTGAATTTAATCCATTTATATTAATGGATAATAGTCTGATCTCTTTTTCCATTTTCTACCTGTGTGTCTATTTATGTGTTTGTCTTGTCCTTGGACCTACTCCTTTTTCTTTCCTCTGTCCTTTTTCTTCCTTGCTTTCTGTCCCTCGTTCTCTTTCCCTTACTTCCTGTTGTTGGTCTTCCTGACTTTTAGATTCCAATTCTTCCTTGCTGCTACTCTCTTCCTCCACCCCTTCCAGTTGTTCATAGAATTCCTGTGCTTTCTCTAGGTTATCTATCTTAATCCTCCTCTCCCTCCATGATATTAGCATCCCTTCTGGAATTAACCATCTGAATGGTATACTTCTTTTAATTAAATAAGCACTAAGGAATCTATATTCCCTTCTCTGTTCTCTTATCTTCTTTGGTACCTGTTTTAGTGTTTGTATTTCCACACCTTTGTAGATCATTGGATCCTCTCTTGTAATTTTATAAATTATGTCTCTCACCTTTTTCCTAGCAAATCTAATATGCACTTCTCATGGGAGTTTGTTGCATCTGGCATAATTTGTATGAATTCCATACGCCTCATCAATTTCTATCAGAATCTCTTGCTTGTCCCTTTGAAGGGCCTCGGCAATCAAATCCACCATAATAGCACCCAAGTCTTCTTCCTTCTCCTCTACCACATTTTGGAATCTTAGGTAGAATGCCGCCCTATCCATTTCTAGATGGATGATCGATTCCTCCAATATTTTATTAGTTGCCATCATTTCTATGTCTAATGTATCAACTTTTTTCCCTTTGTCCAACCCCACTTCTACTGTCTGGATTCTTACTTCATTTTTCTCCATTGTTTGTTGGATCATTTCAATTCTATTATCCAATTTATTCATGTCCCCTCTCATTTCTATATGTCTCCTGCATTTTTAGCATTGTTTCTTGTATAGCAAGAAGAGATGTCTGCATGGTTTGCATACACTCTGTTTTTCTGTACCAAACATTCCTTCTAGTGTTCTTTGACCAGGTGGAGATGAGGGGGTCAGTGTTAGACTTGACACCGTTTTTTTTTCCTGTCCTCAGTGTTGCCATGGTTATCTTTACTTCTCTAATATTTCTATTTCTAAATGTCACTCTATTTAGCCAACAACTTATTTAACTTTATTTTGGCTCTAAATTTCTGATTTTCCGTTTCCCTTCCTCAACTCCTCAGAGACTACCACCACAACCACAGTTCCCCAACTCTCTTTTTACCTTCTCTAACTCTCTTCACTTTCTTTCCTCTTTCTTACTTATCACACAGTTTTCTAACAATTCAAATTGCTTCTCCAATCATATATTATCAATCATTAGTCCATTCTTATCTCTTTATTTGCCTTCCGAGCCTCGTCCACATTCCTGTCACTTCCAACATCGTCCTCTCGTCATCTCCTTCCCTTCCGCTCACTCTTACGCTCCCCCCTTTCAATCCAATTCACTTTCTCTCACCTCTCTTTAGCTGAAGACTCTGTCCCTGTCAAGCTCCGGATTTTCCTTCCGAATTCGTCTCTCCGGCCGTCAATCCGTTCCTTTCACTTTCGTCTCCTCTCTCGCCTCTCCCAACTAAAAACACCGTCCCTATTAGGCTCCGGGTTTTCCTTCCGACCTTGTCTCTCTCCTCGTCAATCCGTTCTTTTCACCTTCGTCTCCTGTCACGTCCTCTCACCGTCTCTTTCACCTTCCAGAATTTTACTGCACTCCACACTCTCTTCGCACTTTCTCTTTGTCTCCTTGGCTTTCCAAGACCTCACCACCATCAGGTCTGTCTCCAACTTTCTTCTCCAACCACTTTCTCCAGGAATCTCTAATGTTCCAAAACGTATTCACTCCTCCGTTCCTCCTAAATCACCATTTTCTTTTCCTTCCCAAGTATTCTCCCTTCACTTCTCTCATCTCACAGGCTCCACCAACACCACCTTTGCCTCAGCCTCTCAGCTTTTTTCTTCTTTAATCCTCCACCGTCTTCCTTATATTTGCGCTCAAACGTTTACCACAAGGTCTTTCTTTCTTTTATGTCACCCTCCTGTTAATCCTCTGGTTGTTAAATCTGTCAACTCACGGCTCTTCCCGCCGGGTCGCCGCTTGCCTTGAGGATTCCCTCACCAGTTGAGCTTTCTTTCAACACCCACCCTCTTAGACACGTAAATCTTTTTTTTGACTTTTCTATTATTTCATAGAGATATTTTAGACTATTTTAACTCACTCATTAACACAGTCTGTTAAGCTCCTCTTTGATTCCGCATCCTCTGTGATTTTGTCAGGGCCTCAGATCTGCCATCTGTTGATGGCAGAAATTTCCACGCTGGATTTAGGGGGTTTCCTTCGTTGTAACGGGCGAACGCCTCTCACCTCGTTACTCTTCAGGCTTCACCCTTTCTCACGCATAGGCCTCCAGACTTTTCTGCGCCCCCGAAGGGTCTCCAAATGTAGAAAGATCGGAGTTAAGGGACAGAGACTGTCCTCTTGCCTCCACACTGCCCTGACGTCACCACCGGAAGTCCTTAAATTCATAAAGTTTTAAAACAGGCTTAGCGCTTATAGAAATTTAAATTAGAAAATGGAATATTTTTAACGTATTATGCTATTTGAGGGAAATAGAAAGGGGACATTGAATGTATTGAGTTGAGTTATTTATATATGGTTTTATTTTTGAATGTTTGACTACCCTAACACCATGGTGTGTCCTGAGCACTTTGTCTTAAGAATTAAAAAATCAATAAAATGTGTTTCAAAAAAAGAAGAAGAATTGGATTGTATATAAGGGAATTTAAGCGTAAACAAAAATTATGAAAATAGGATGCATGCTGAACTAATGAGATGATGGTTTTGAGAATAATATAAGCTGAAAAAATGTTACATATAGAGATTATTATTATTTGTATAAATATAAAAAATGCCTATATCTAATCATTTATATATTGAAAATATTAAGAATTATATTGTGGCTAAAGTTGAAGAAAGAGAATACATATGGGAGAAGGGAAGATCAAAGAAATATATCATTAATTAATATATTAATTATGGAATTATCAAATGTAATCATTATTGATTGTTAATTAATTATTATTATCCTTTTTTGTTAAAATATAAACCAAGACTACACACTGTACACCAGGCACTTGAGATTGTTATAGTTAAAAACCAATAAAATATTTATAAAAAAATTAAATATTCAACATGAGTTGAAAAACAATGCAGCAGAAAGAAGTAATTACCACTAAGAGTGGTACTTCTTTATAATCAGTAAGTCAAACATTTGCTTAGAGACTATTATGCTCATAATTAGTCTTCTATATTTTTCATAGAAGGTTCAGGGATAGACAATGATTTTTTTCCTGATTACTTCTCATTTCATTTTATACTATTTTAATACTATTTTCCCTACAGAAAACAAAGGCAATATTTATGTTGATTTAAAAATAGTTTAGGTGAGATTCAGATTTTCCCCCTTAATATATGACACAATGTTAATAAAAAATCATTCATTCCTATAACATAGAAATTAAAAATTAAGTGCATAGGATGCTTAACCTGGGGAGCCAAAATTGAATTAATTGCAACTCTATCTGAAAATAAGATGATTTAGGGCAGGGGTCCCCAGCTTCTGGCCATAGCCCACTAGTGGACCATGAGCTGTTTGCAGCTGGGCCATGGAAACAGTGGGCAAGCATGCACATGCACACCCACATCCCCACTTGTGCTGGCAGTGGGTGAGTGCATGCACACACACTCAATCTGCATAAACAGAGGGTGCATGTGCAAACCGCTCACACAGATGGAGCTGTGAGTGCATACTTGATGGCTGCTCACACAGAACCATCCCCTCTCCCCTGCCTGCACTAACCCACAAAGCTGAAAAGGTTGGGGAGCTGTGATTTACAGGACACATATAGCCATGTTCCCCTGCCAATCTAGCAATTCAAAAGCATGCAAATGTGAGTAGATAAATAGGTACCCCTTTAGATTATGTTATAACGTCTTGTTACTTGAATTGGTTGTATTGAGTCTGAATTATTATTAATGTTGTTGTCATTGTTATTATTATTATTATTCATCACACAGTCAGCCAGATGTTCAGACTGGGTTTGGCATTTTTGTCTACCTATCGAGTCCTTCCAAGGGATAGGTAGATCTGGATGTTTGATGGTGTTACAGATATCATTGCAGGATGGAAACTGTCCCCAGTAAAGCCACTTTGTGCAATTGACTGATGGCGAATTTGTTAATGCCAGTGGTGTTCAAGTGGTGGTCCAGTTGTTTTGGGATTGCACCCAAGGCACTTATTACTATTGGTACCAGTCTTGCTTGCCTTTGCCAAATCATTCTATTTCTATTTGTAGGTCTTATTTTGTTATCTTCTCCAGTTCTTTCTTTTCTCTTCTGCTGTATCCAAGCACTGCCACATCCACTATCCAGAGTTTTTTGTCTTTTTTATTGACAATGGTTAAGTCTGGGATTGTTATGTGGTAGGGGCCTGTCTATTTGAATTCTAAAGTCCCAGAGCAATTTAACTTCTTCATTTTCTATGACTTTCTCTATTTTATGGTCCCAGCAGTTCTTGCATGGAGGCAAATGATATTTCTTGCAGATCTTCCAATGCACCATTGTTGCTATTTTGTCATGCCAATGCTTGTAGTCAGTCTATGCAATCTTCTTGCAGCAGCTTACCAGGTGGTCCACTGTTGTTCTTAAACAAAGAGGCAGTCTCTGAGTTCGTTTCTTTTTTGTATAGTAACCTTGTTTGACCACAAGAGGGAACCAAAAGACTGCAATATTGTTAACTCTTTTAAACTTTCTACTAGCGTTACCAAACCCACTGGATTTTATACTATAAACCAGTGGTTCTCAACCTTCCTAATGCCGCGACCCTTTAATACAGTTCCTCATGTTGTGGTGACCCCCAACCCCCCATCCAGCTGGCCGGGGGTATCAAAAACTTGACCAAAAAAAAGGAAAAAATGGGAAAGTATAGGTAGTCCTCGACTTACAACAATTCGCTTAGTGACTGTATGAAGTTACAACAGCACTGAAAAAGCGAATTATGATCATTTTTCACACTTATGATTGTTGCAGCATCCCCAGGGTCATGTGATTTACATTCGGATGCTTGACAACTGATTCATACTTATGACGTTCACAGTATCCCAGGGTCACGTGATCAATGGCCAGGGGGCGTGGCCAGCTGATCACTCAGGTTGCAGAGTGCCTGTGGGGGGGAATCTGTGGGTCTCTGGGATGGGACTGGGGTGGGTGCCTGCCTTCCTTCCCTCCCTTCTCTCCCCTTGTCCCTTCCTTCCTTCTTTTCTTCCTTTCCTTCACCTCCCTCTTAGTCTCTTCCTCCTTCCCTTTCTCTCCCATTGTCCTTTCCTTCCTTCTTTTCTTCCTTTCCTTCACCTCCCTTAGTATCTTCCTCCTTCCCTCTCTATTTCCCATTGTCCCTTCCTTCTTTCCTTCCTTTCCTTCACCTCCTTCTTAGTCTCTTCCTCCTTCCCTCCCTCTCTCCCATTGTCCCTTCTTTCCTTCTTTCCTTCCTTTCCTTCCCCTCCCTCTTAGTCTCTTCCTCCTTCCCTCCCTCTCCCCCTTGTCCCTTCCTTCCTTCCTTCCTTCTTTCCTTCCTTCCTTCCTTCCTTCCTTCCTTCCTTCCTTCCTTCCTTCCCTCTTTGTCCCTTCCTTCCTTCCCTCCCTCCCTTCCATTGTTCCTTCCTTCCTTCCCTCTCTCATTGTCCCTTACTTCCCTCCCTCTTAGTCCCTTACTTCCTCCCCCCCCTCCGTGCCCAGGAAGGGACAAGGGAAGGGTGACAGGCTGCCAGCATGGCTGGTGGCTTTGCTGCCGGTGGCCATGGTGACATGCCAAATCTGCCTGTGCACAGGCAGAGGCAGAGGAGAGCTCCACCCAGCTCACTTGCTCAGCTTCGCCGGAAAACATGCCACTTGCTAAGTTAGCAGAAACGCCAGGATCAGTGCTACAGCTGATTCGCGCTTCTGCTGAATTAGCAAGCGGCATGTTTTCTAGCAAGTTTGCTGGGCAGGAGCCAAGGAGAACTGCTACAGCTGATCTGCTTCTGGGCTGCTTTGCAGAAGCGCGGATCAGCTGTAGAGGCTCACCGCGATCCTGGACAAGAGGGAAGGAAGGAAGGACAGAAGGGACAAAGGGAAAGAGGGAGGGAAGGAGGGACAAAGAGGGAGGCGAAGGAAAGGAAGGAAGGAAGGAAGGAAGGAAGGAAGGAAGGAAGGAAGGAAGGAAGGAAGGAAGGAAGGAAGGGACAAGGGGAGAGAGGGAGGGAAGGAGGGACAAAGAGGGAGGCGAAGGAAAGGAAGGAAGGAAGGAAGGAAGGAAGGAAGGAAGGGACAATGGGAGAGGGAGGGAAGGAGGAAGAGACCAAGAGGGAGGGAAGGAAAGGAAGTTCCAGTCAGTAGAGGCTTGGCAGCCTGGCGGCCGAGGAACAGAAGAGCGCAAAGCCAAGGAGAAGAAGGTGGCAGTTTCCGCCCAAAGGGGGCTCCTTTTCTCCACCCCTTCCCTGGGTTTGTGGGGAATTTATCATCACCAACACTGACAGGTGCTCCTTCGAGCCCGCCGCAAGCTTTCTTGCCCCTTTGGCTTCTCCCCCCCCCCCGCTTTTGTGAGGATTGTGGCGCCCTTGGGAAGCCGATCGTGCTTTGAAGCTTAGGAGAGGAGGAGGAATCCCTTCCTCCTTCCCTCCCTCTCTCCCTGTCAAGCCCCGGCGGGCTCGACATGAACGGGCGGAGGAGGAGTCGAGGACGGGCAGGGTGGCAAAGGAGACCGGCGGCCGGTGCCAGACCTCCCAGCTGACAAGCGCAAGTTTGGGGGTCGCCAGCTGATGGGCGCAGGAGTTGGGTGCTGCAGCGACCTCCCCTTCGCTGACCTGCGTGCACGAGAAGAAGTCAATCTGGTTGCTGCACAATAAGTCTCTGGGGGGGCGGGACCTTGCTCTGTGCCTGCGCTCTTCATGCACCCCCTGCAGGGCACATTTGGCAGAGTTCGTGCAGACTGCCGCCAAGCAGCATATTTTCCACAAACAAGTGAGATGGAGCGGAGGGGGGGAGGGAGGCACTGCCACGGGGGGAGGAGAGAGAAGGTGGTTGACAAGCCATGCCTAAGACCATCGGAAATATGTGTTTTCTGGTGGTCTTAGGCGACCCCTGTGAAAGGCTCATGTGACCCCCAAAAGGGTCACGACCTACAGGTTGAGAACTGCTGCTCTAGACATAACTATTATAGAAACTATTTAGAGACAGAGGGTTTTTTATATATATCTTTGAACTGACAGAAATATCTGGATTAGACTTCTGTTATTAATCAAGAGCTAATAGAACTTCATAAAGCTATTT
Organism: Protobothrops mucrosquamatus; assembly: GCF_001527695.2. Taxonomy (NCBI): domain Eukaryota; kingdom Metazoa; phylum Chordata; class Lepidosauria; order Squamata; family Viperidae; genus Protobothrops; species Protobothrops mucrosquamatus. The sequence goes on along the minus strand of NW_015388245.1, from coordinate 158,912 downwards.
TACAAAATCGTGCTGCAATTGATTATCTGTTGCTCCGACAACATCTGGGATGTGAAGTGCTCAAAGGAATGTGTTGTTTCAATCTTTCTGATCAATCTGGCGTTATTCAAAAGCAAATTAATGTTTTACATAATTTGGCTTCTGATTTAAAAATTGATACCTTAGGAAATTGGTGGAGTGCTCTATGGTCATGGCTTCCCATTGGCCTTCTCGGAAAGATTGTTCAATATTTCATTATAATAGTTGCTATCCTTATCAGTTGTTGTTATTTAATTCAATGTCTTTTCTCTCTACTCAATAAGGTGTCTTTCAGTTCTCCGTACTAAACCACCATTAACTTTGCCTCAGGAACAAGTTTATGCTTTATATAAACAAATGCAAGGTTGTATGTCCCCTGATTAAGACCCACTAACTACTTCAGCTTAGGATAATGCCCTAACTAATAAAATAGAAAAGAGTGAGATGTAGGGATAACATGCGCGTGCAGCATACTGCCGTGCTTTGCACCCCCACAAATCCCATAATTCTATACCCTTTTGCTCCTATGCCCTTTGCTCCAGTGAAGCAGCCAAAAGGTCACGGAACACCCCTTGACTTAATGCTTCATGTACCGAAACAGATAATATGCTTAGTTCCTTCTTCTATCTTCCTGTCTTTGTTCTTCCTGTCTATGTTCCTTATCTAGTTGTTGACCATATAATATGTAACTAGAAAATAGTTGGTTAGATTAACAATGGAGATTTTATTAATTAAAATTCGTGAGTCTTTTATAATAAAGGGAATAAAGGTTAATAAGAATGATTATAGGTTAAGAGCTTTTGCTGATGATTTGGTGTTAACATTAACCCAGCCAATAGATTCGGTAACTGATTTGGTTCAAATTATTGCACAATATGGGAAAGTTTCTGGTTTTAAGGTAAATAGCAATAAGACTAAAATATTACCGAAAAATATGTCTATGAATGATAAAGATATTTTAGTTACGCTCACAGGTTTTGAAATGGTTAAAAAGGTAAAATATTTGGGAGTTTATATTACAGCTTCTAATGCTAAATTGTATAAAAATAATTATGAAAC
>NW_015388245.1:147595-157279 GCF_001527695.2 Protobothrops mucrosquamatus | reverse complement strand
AAATTTAGATGCAACTTATTTTCATATTTGGTGGACATGTAGGGAAATAAAAGCATTTTGGATTAAAATTTGGTGGAATATTCAAAATGTTTTTAAGAAAAAGATAAAGTTTACACCGCAGATATTTTTGTTAGGTATTATGGAAGATTTGGATGTTAAAGAAATGAATTTGATGTTGAATCTTATAACAGCTGCAAGACTACTAGTAGCTCAATATTGGAAAACGGAACATCTGCCCACTATAGAAGAATGGTCACTTAAAGTCTCAAATTTAGCAGAAATGGCCAAAATTTCCGCTTATGTGAAGGATTATTCACAAGAAAGATATATTTCAGTTTGGAGAAGATGGATAGATTATATTGAGAAGAAATATGGGACTAAAAAGTTCCATTTGGTTTTTGAGTGAATTTTAGAGTATTATTGTTGTTATACAGTTAATTTATCCTTATTTTTAATTATTAATATGATATTATTATTATTGTGTCTAATCTTAATATATTTTATGTTAAAAAGAGAGTTAAAGGATTTTACAGATTTGTTATTCTAATAATTGATTAATGTTAGTTAGAATATGATTATCCTATTGTTAACCCTGTGATTAGCTCTGGGAAGTGGGGGGGAGGGAGGGGGGAGGGGGAGGGAGGGTTTTGGAGAGGGGGACAATTATATTGTAAAACTTTTATAAAACTTTTAATAAAAAAGAAAAAAGAAAATAGTTGGTTAGATGAAAGAATTTTCCAATGAATAAACTGTTGTCAGCATCTAATGATTAAGAAAGCTTGTATGTGTAAAAAGAATATAAAAGCAATAAACAAGACAGAGGTTGTCAGCAGCTTCAGCTTCTGCTCAAAACATGCCTGTGACTGTTTCTTAGCGTCTTACAGATATTGTTTGAAACAAAAATAGAATTTTTGGTAATATATTCATTTTCACCGTAGCAATTCTTCCTAACATCGACAGTTGCAGATTCTTCCATTTTTCCAAATCAAGCTTTATTTGATTTAACAATTTAATATAGTTATCTTCTTTTATTGTTGAACATCCTGCTGTCAAATATATTCCCAAGTATTTGATGTTTTTGACTATTTTCAATTCTATTTTTTCTGATAGTTGCTTTTTTTGTTGATCTGTAAGATTTTTAACTATCACTTTAGTTTTTTTCTCTATTTATCATTAATCCTGCTATCTCTCCAAATTGTTCTATCTTTTCCAACAGTTTAGGAATCATCTCTAAAGGTTCCTCTAGAATGAATACCAAATCATCTGCAAATGCTTGCAATTTATAGGTTTCACCTTTTATTTTCAATCCTTTAATTTCTGGATCTTGCCTAATGTTTCTATTTAAAACTTCCAAAGTTAAGATAAATAGCAGTGGACATCCTTGTCTTGTGCCTTTTCATATATCAAAATTCTCTGTATAATCCCCATTTACAATCACTTTTGCTGTTCATCTCTGATATACTGTCTGAATCGTATTTATAAAGTTTTGTCCAAAGTCCATTGTTTTTATTTGTTGAATCATAAATTGCCAAGAAACATTATCAAATGCCTTTTGGGCATCTAAAAATAGTAATGCCAGTTGTTTCCCTGGATGCAGTTCATAATATTCCAATATCTTTATTATTACTCTCAAATTATTTTTTATTTGCTTCTTTGGCAAAAATCTGTTTTGGTCTGGGTGTATAAATTGAGTCAAAAATCTTTTCAGTCTCTCACCTATTATTGAAGTGAAGATTTTGTAGTCCACATTTAATAGTGATATCGGTCTATAGTTTTTTTTATCTGCGTCAAGTCTGAGTCCTCTTTTGGTATCAAAGTAACATTTGCTTCTGTCCATGTATTTGGGAGTTTTGCCTCCAATAAAAGTTCGTTACATATATCTTTCAATGGTAAATTTAATGTATTTTGTAAGCATTTATAAAACTCTGCCGGGAGTCCATCTGGTCCCAGTGTTTTTTCATTTTTTTGTCTTTTTATTGGCTCTGTCAGTTCCGTCATTGTTATTTTTTCATTTAACATAATCTTGAAATTTTATGGAATTTTGGGTAAATTATTTTCTTCCATATATTGAATTATTTTCTCCCATGGAGTTTCTTCCTTAACATACAGTTTCTCATAGTATTCTTTAATTATCTTTTTTATTGCTTCATTTTTAAATTGTAAACAGCCCTTTTCATCTACTAAATTGTTTATCAATTTTTTCTCCTATTTTTTAAGTTTATAAGCTAACCATCTTCCTGGTTTATTTGCATTTTCAAAAAAGTTTTGCTTTGCCCTTTTAATTTGCTGTGCCACTTTTTCTGATTTTATTAAATTTAATTTATGTTTTATTATTTCCATTTGTCTTTTCAATATTTTCTTTTGTGGGTTTATTTTTAGTTCAAATTCTAATTTTTTAAATTCTTCTCTTAACAACTGACATTGTTGTCTCTTTTCTTTATTTTTTTTCATCATGTATGTTATTGTTACACCTCGAAAATATGCTTTGCTATATCCCATACATTTTGTAATGTTGTATCTTCTTTTTTACTTTCTTTGAAGAAAAATTCCATTTCTTTTGTTGCTAATTCTGAAATTCTTTCTCTTTTAATATAGATTGGTTCAAAATCCATTTAATTTTTCTGCATTCCTTTCCACACCATTTTAAAGGATTATGATCTGCCCATGTACCGAATTCTATTTCAATTTCCTGCATATTAACTCTTAATTCAGACATCATCCAAATCATATCAGTTCTAGACCAAGATTTATGACTATTGGAATAAAATGTATATTGTGATTTTCCTGAGTTTGTTTCTCTCCAAATATCTTGTACACTAATTTCCTCTTATCATGTTAAAAAAAAGTCTTAGGTAATCTTTTTCTTCCTTATTTCCCTGATTTACTACTTTATAATCTAATGTACCATCTACTATTGCACTGAAATCCCCAATTAAGCATATATTTTGATATTCCGTTTCTACTATTTTTCTGTGAAGGTTTGGATAAAATTCTTCTTGTTTGTTATTTGGTGCATACATTACTATCATAAGTATCTATTTTTGATTTAAAAATATTTCTAGTTGTTTGAAAATTCTTTTTCTTTCTGATGGGGAATTCAATCCATTTATATTCACTGAAAAGATTCCATTTTCCTTCTCCATTTTTACTTATATTTAGATCTTGTTGATCTCGTAATCCTCTGCTCTCTTACTGTTTCCTCATCCTCTTGAGTCATCTTCTCTTTTTCTTCTTCCACTTGTGTAGTTGTTTCCTCTATTGTTTGTTCTGTCTATTTCTGGCTTTTTCTATTCTCTTGTTGATATTGTGTTCTTTCTCCCAGAAATGCTCTATATCTTTCATCAAAATCCTGTGCCTTCCACACTAAATCCAATCGATATCTTGTATTATTCCATTTGATTAGAATCCCTTCTGGCATCAGCCATCTAAAATTTACTCCTGTAGTAAATTTTGTAGTCAAGAAATGATATTGTCTTCGAGTATCCCTTATTCTCTTGGGAATCTGCTTCAGCACTACTATTTCTTTATCTTTATATTGTAATGGGTCATCTCTGACTCTTCTTAATATCTCACCCCTTGATGTTTTCTCCATAAATCTTACATGGACTTCTCTGGGCAATTTGTGTTTCCACGTGTAACTTGAATTCATTCTAAATATTTCATCTACGTCTTGCTGCATCTCCAATCTTTTAATTTTTAGGGTTTCTGCTAATAGATTAATAATCAATTCTGCAATATCTTCCTCTTTATCTTGGGGCATGTTCTGGATTCTAAAGTAGTGTACAGCTTTCTCCATTTCCAAGGCAGCAACCTTACCTTCTAAGTTTTGATTTGCTTGTTCTAATCTTTCATTCTCTGTCATTAGTGCTTCAATTTTTCCCCAGTATCTTCTGATTGATCTTCCACCTTCTGAATTCTTTATTCATTTTTAAAAATCATTTGTCGATGAGCCTCAAATTGTGTCTTTAAATCAAGCATTTGTTCATTTAGTTTATCAAGATTGCTTTTTTTTCTTGATGATTCTTCTGCATCATTTCTTGCAATAGTTGTACAGTTGCATGCATCTCTTTTTGGAAATTGTTTGCCTTCTCTAATTGTAACTGTTAAGTTTGGTGCTCAGTGAGGCATCGACTAGGCAGCAGGTGAAACAAACAATTCTTTATTAAAGGTTTAACAGAAGCCAGGATAACTGCCGCTCCACCCCTATTTATACACTCAGCAACTAGGAGGCAGCCAATAGGATTCAAGTATTAGTTCCCACTTTTAACACAAGTAATTAGCATGTAGACAGAAAGTCTGGCTCTTAACTGACAGAGTCTTATGACCATTTTTTCAGCATTACTAAGTAATTCACCTCAATACATTATACCCCTTCTCCCTAGATAGTTCATAAGGACATTTGTTGAGCATATTCCCTTAAATACGTTGGTGGCCTTTTCACCCATTCCGAATGCCTCGGAACTGCTGGAGGCCCCCGGTCTGTCAGCTCGCCTGCGAGGCTTGGAAGAACGGGGCTATGGGACCCATCCGTCACGATTGGAATCGAGTCTCTGTGGCTGGTCTGTCCAGGTAGACCCGAGCCAATGTCCACAGGTGGAACACAGTCCACCATTCCTGAAAATGGAGCCGTCTGCTGGCATTGCCCATTGGTTGCAGTATCAGTGGTTGGGACTGACTCACCAGACGCTTGAGTCTCGTCCCTTAGTCGGAGAGCTCCACTGTCACTGGCAGCATCTGATGCACTACTGCAATCTGATGCACTACTGCAATCATACTGCTCCTGAGTTTGACTGTCACTAGAGTCATGAGTTATTGGCTGGGTTATTATCCTCCGCCGCAGTTGGTCGATGTGCCTGCGTAGCATGCGACCATCTTCCAAAACCACTTCATAAGAAAGTGGCCCAGTCACCTTACAAACCACATCTACCACCCACGGTGCCCCTTGCCCATAGTTCCTTGCCCAAACCGGGTCGCCAACTTGCAAGTGCCGTGGTGCCTTTGGCTGTGTTGCTTGTGAGGCAACTCTATCTGGATGTAAGCGATTCAGCTTTGTGATCAAACGCCGGCCCCATCTTAATTCTGCTGGGCTTCTGCCTGTGGAAGTGCATTGGCAGAGGAGGAAATCTGCCAGTCTGTGTTGCCAATTACCATTTACTATCCTCTTCAAGGATTCTTTAGTTGTTCGAACCATGCACTCCACTTGGCCATTTGAGGCCGGGTGAAAGGAGGCTGATGTGGCGTGCCTGATCATATTAGCCCTTAAAAAGGACTGAAATTCTGAGGCAGTAAATTGAGCCCCATTGTCTGAGACAATCACGTTGGGTAACCCGTGTGTGGCAAAGATTCTGCGCAGCTCCTGAATTGTCCTGGCAGTAGTCATAGTGGGGACAGGTGCGACCTCTAACCACTTGGAGTGACTGTCCACCACAATGAGGAAGAGTTGTCCCTGGAAAGGCCCTGCATAATCGATGTGGATCCTGGACCAAAGGGTGTGTGTGGTTTCCCATTGGTGTATTGGGGCGTGGGGCATCTCTGGCCTAGACTGTGTACCTGAGCCTCAATATCTTTGTCCAGCCCAGGCCAACAAAGGTAGCTTCATGTGAGTGCCTTCATCCGGACTATTCCTGGATGTCCCTCATGCAGAGACTCCAAGACTCTAGTCCTCAGTGAGTTCGGGACTAAAACCCGACTACCCCACAAGACGCACCCCCTGTGAGCTGACAACTCATCCTTCCTTCTACTGAAACTCTGGAAGTTAGGCCCCGGACTAGTTTCTGGCCATCCTGTGAGCACCCAGTTCAACATGCAGCTTAGTGTCATGTCTGAAGCTGTCTCCACAGCCACATCCCCTGCATTAAGGGGAGACTCAGGCAGATCCTGAATAGCCAGGATGTGTGTGCTGGAGTGGGGTCGGGCTTTAAATGCGGCAATGGCAGTCTGCTAAGGCCATCTGCATAGCCCATTTCCCTACCTGATTTATGAATCAAACTGAAATTATATGCTGACAGGAATATTGATCATCTCAACATCCTAGGAGATATGATCTGGGGTGTTTGCTTGTTTGTTGTGAACAACCCCAGGAGTGGCTTGTGGTCTGTGAAGGCCATGAAGGGCCTACCATATAGATAGTCATGAAATTTCTTGATCCCTGCCACTATGGCCAAGGCCTCTTTATCTATTTGAGCGTAATTATGCTCTGCAGAGGACAAGGTCCACGAGTAATAGGCATTGGAATTTGCCTTCCATCAGCCATTAAATGACTCAACACAGTCCCAACCCCATATGGTGACGCATCACAAGCGATGCAGACAGGCAGCTTTTCGTAAAAATGCATCAAAATGGAGTTTGAAGACAGCAGTGATTTGACTGCTGAGAAGCTCCTATCGTGGATGCTGGTCCACTTCCACTGTGCATATATGTCCAAGAGCCGGTGTAATGGCTCTTCCACTGCGGCCTTGTGAGGTAGGAAGGCATGATAAAAATTGAGCAGTCCTAGAAACGCTTGGAGCTCCCCCTTTGATTTTGGACTGGGGACCTGCTGAATTGCTTTGAGCTTGGATTCAGCAGGATGAATGCCTTGGGCATCTATATGAAAACCGAGGAACTCAGGAACTGGACCTAACCAGGTTTTATCAGGCAATTGCCGATAATATACCAATGGATTAGGAAGCACAGCTTTCTGCTGAAAGTGACGCTGGTAGGCAGTAGAGTTTTGAAAAGAAATATTCAGCTGATTTAAAGTTATTAGGACTTTATTAACTTGACGAGTTATCTATGCCAAATTAGGTACCCTTGATCCCTTCTTTTTTAATTGTTTAAGTAAACAATCTTTAAATGAACGATTGACTCGTTCAACAATAGCTTGGCCAGTAGAATTATAGGCCATGATGAAGAAGAATATTCCATGTAGTGCAAAATTGTAGCAAGGAAGTGGAAGTATAAACTGGGCCATTATCTATTTTTATAACAGCCGGTTTTCCCAAAGCCGTAATAGCCACCATAAGATGGGAAATGATGTGATTAGAGGTTTCTCCCCGTTGGGGGGTTGCCCAAATGGCTCCAGAATAAGTGTCAATTGAAACGTGAAGATACTTCCAAGGTGCTAGAGATGGAACATGAGTAACATTCATTTGCCACAATTGATTGGCTTCTAAACCACATGGGTTAACACCTGTGTCTCCTATAGAGGATAGACCAGCACATTGAGGACAAGCAGAAATGATTTGTTTCGCTTGGCTTAGAGGAATATGGCAGGATTGTGCCAGGCCACGAGCATTTTGATGGAAAAAGGAGTGACTATAAAAGGGATCAGAAAACAAAATGGGTAATATATGAACAGCAGCATCCGCCTGAGCATTACCTTCCGAGAGAAGTCCAGGTAAAGAAGAATGACTTTGAATGTGTGAAACAAAATATGGATGAGTACGATCCTGTAATAAATGCCTCAAAGTTAAAAACAAAGACAATAAATTAGCATCTAGTCTGGGTGTTACATAAGCACCAGGTAAAAGATTAAATGGTTTTTGAGCAAAAGTGTAAAAAGCGAGAATAGCAGCCGCAAGTTCCGATCGTTGCGGTGTGGGTTGCACAGCTGTGTAAAGAGTGTGCCATTTCACTGTTGACTCATCTTGATATGTGATTGCTCCTCTAGTCTTGCCGCCATCAGAAAATACAGTAATAGCATCAGACAAAGGCTGATTTGAAAGCATAGAGAAAATACGAAAAGAGGAAGTCATTAAGAATGTAAAGCGAGGGTCTCTAGGTAAATGATATGAAACCTGCCCTACATAGTCTATCAAAGCAATTTGTAAAGCTTGACATGTCTGAAATGCAAATTCAAAATTAGATTTAGCAAGAGGAATACAAATGTCCACCAAGTCTGTGCTGGTTCGTTGAAGAGCCCGTAAACGGCCTTGTACTATAAATCTGCTATAGGGAGAAAAATAGGCAAAACATTATGGGAAGGGGTATGTGGTAAATAAAGCCACTCAATAAAATAAACTTGATTGTTCTTTATAGCAGAAAGGACTGCTGTAAGTAATTTCTCAGTGGGGAAGATTAATAAGGTTAGCGGAGAATTAAGAACAGGAATACGGTCAATGAATTTAGTTCTTATAATTGAATTAATTTGTTTAATAACACCTTGCACTGCCGAGGGAATGGAGATTACATCTGCAGGGGATTTGCCCTGGGTAAGTAATTCAAATAAAGGGCTTAACAGATCTGTAGGTAAGCAAAAATAAGGTCTTTCCTAATTAATAGTGCCCAAAATTTGTTGTAGCTTAACTAGCAAAATAGAAGGAGGTAAAGAAAACTGTGGAATATTAGGACTTGAATAACTTTGGAGGCGTTTATGTCCTAAATACACATATGGTGAGCAAAGCTGTACCTTTTTAAAAAAAACCAAATTTTATTGGTTTTTTAGTTTCTTGAAACAACATATTCAGGACACACCGTGGTGCTGGGGTAATCAAACATCCTAAAACAAAACATATATACATAATACAATCAACACATCAAGTATTCCCTCTCTTTTCCCTCAAATAGCATAGTATATTTAAAATATCCAATTCTAGCTTAAATTTATTCAACCTGAACCTGTTTTTAAGCTTCATTAATTTACAATACCATAATCAAATTAACTTTAATTAAAAACATTTTTAATTCAAATATCCCTTCCACGTATGTTCTACTTTCTTAATTTTATCAAGATCTTATTTACTACTTCTTCCGTTAATCTCCCTTATTTGGAGTAAAATATTAATCCATCCTGTACCTATCAAATCCATCAATTAATCAATCCCTTCAAGCTAAAAAGATGGTATCATACCTTAAATCATGTCATTTCATTAAACAGAATTCAAGTCTCCAGTTAATTATCATAACTAATAATGTCCATATCATCAAAAAATCATATCATCTTATTAAATTTCAATTAATTAATAATTCACTTCAAATCTGAAACATCTCTTCAGTTTTCATCATTCCATTACATCATAATTTTCATAAAACTAAACCTAGCATTCTAAAAAAAGCATTCTTAATATTCTAAATTGTCTTTAATCCATTATGTAAAAAATATCTCGTTTTTAAGCAAAAATATTAATCTATCCTAAACACATCTAAATGTATATATTTATCAATCTATTCTATATGTATCTAATCCTTCGATTAATCAATCTCTTTGAGCTGACAAATTAATATCAAACCTCAAATCATTTCAATCCATTAAGTAGAGTATAAATTTCAACCAGTTAATTATCATGCAGTGGTCACGGACAAAAAACTATTTAAATTATCTAAGCTGAAAACGTTTTTACAGGGGTGTTTTAATAATTTTTTAGGGGGAACCAGGGTGGATGGGAGGGGGGAGGTTCCCCTTAGGTCAGGACCAGCCATGTCTGGGGGTAGTGAGGGAGAAAGGGTGGGGGGAGAGGGTGGGGGATTGAAGGAGGAGGGAGGAATTAGTATGGTCAGTGGGAGAGGCAGATATGGCGGGAGCAGAGGACCATATCAGGTTAGGGGAGCACGCACATGCTATTTACAAGCTTGTGGGCGCTCCGGTCCTCAGGTCTCCACTCGGTTTCCGGGAGACTTAGACCCTCCGGCCCGGGACCTTCGGCTGATGCTATGTAATGCCAGGTCCGTGGTAAACAAGGCCCCCCTCATACAGGATCTTATTCT
>NW_015388245.1:146196-147326 GCF_001527695.2 Protobothrops mucrosquamatus | reverse complement strand
AAGTGGGCTTGTTGATTATATACCTGGCTCCCTGCTATGTATCAACAGCCCTGCCTGAGCTGGCTGACGTGATAGCCGGGGTGGCGGTTGGGACCCCCAGACTTATGGTCTTGGGGGATTTCAACCTGCCATCAGTGGGTGAGACGTCGGCGGCAGCTCAGGAGTTCTTGGCTTCCATGACGGCCTTGGACTTGACCCAGTTAATTCAGGCCCCCACCCACACAGGTGGACACACGCTGGATCTTATTTTTGTCTCGGGCCAGTGGCAGAATGATCTGACATTAGGGGAAATAGTTGTCGAGCCCTTGTCATGGTCAGACCATTCTCTCCTAAGGATGGACTTCCGGACCGCGCCCCCCCGCCGCAGGGAGACGGAACCACCTAGATGGTTCCGTCCCAGGCGACTGATGGACCCAGAGAGGTTCCTGAAGGAGCTTGGGCCTTATCCGGAGGACCTGGTCCACGACTCGGCGGAAAATCAGGCGGCGGCTTGGGAGACAACTGCCGCCGCTGCATTGGACCGAGTCGTGCCTTTGCGGCCTCTGACCCGGCGTAGATCTCGACTGGCTCCCTGGTTTACCGGGGAGCTGAGAGAGATGAAACACCGGAAAAGATGCCTAGAGAGCTGTTGGAGGGCCAGCCGAACCGAATCTGCTCGAACACAGGTAAGGATACATGTTAGATCCTACCTAGTGGCAATGAGAGTGGCTAGGACTAACTACTATTCCTCACTCATCGCGTCATCAGATATTCGCCCGGCCGCCCTCTTTAGGGTGACCCGCTCCCTCCTTCAATTGAGGGGGGGGATCCCCTGGAGGGGAGGGCCGAGGATTTTGCTCAATATCTGCATGACAAAGTCGCGCGGATCCGAGAAGGCTTAGACTCCGACTGGCTGGCCCAGGGGGAGGAGACGGAAGCAGGTCTTGAGATGGTTTTTTTTTTCAATATAGAATTTTATTGTTTTTATCATAAAAGAAAAAATACATCACAAGTATTACACAATGATTTATCCCATCCCCCCACCCCCCAGACTTCCCAAACCAAACCTAGGCTAACATTCAACTACAAGTAAACAAATATTAATATCTCTAACTCCAAACTCTAAACTTAAGCAATCCATCTCCTCCGTG
>NW_015388245.1:135456-142895 GCF_001527695.2 Protobothrops mucrosquamatus | reverse complement strand
AGACATGGCTTTTTCAGCAAGCGGACCTGGCCTAGGGAGGATTTTATACTGGGTTCATTTTAAGGAATTTGAAATAACACAACTCTAAAATTTGGTTTAATTCGGTTTTACAGGGGGGGATTGTATATATGCCTTTGTTTTAAATATGTTGTGCGCCGCCCTGAGTCCCGCCGGGAGAAGGGCGGCATATAAATTAAATCAAATAAATAAATAAATAAATAAATAAATATCATATCCATGTTATAGAACAAACAAGTCATCTTATTTAATTAACATTCAATTAATTATTAATTCACTCCAACTCTAAAACATCTTTTTACTTCAAACTCATGATCTCAGTCCTTACATCAGTCCATAATTCTAGGTTGCCTTTAATCCAATTTAAGAAATTTTCATTTTCATTTTTCAATCTTATTCTAGCTTTCCTCTTTTGCCAGGTAGGTTTCCATAACAAGGCTTCCCTTCCAGATGATGGATCTCTTTTTGTTGCTTGTAGTGTCACTTGATTCGATGCAGGCCATCTTGATCTCTGATTTGGTTCTCTATTTCTCTTGTCCATAGGGCCTCGTTGTTTCAAAAGTTCAAAATCCAGTCTTTGCTTTTCCTGATCTTGCTTGTAGGGCAAAGTAAAATTCTCTTTATCCTCAATTTAGTCCTCTTCTTGTATAATCTGTTTTGTGGAGTAGTCAAGTGCAATCTGAGAGTCAGTTTTAAGTTTTAAAGTAGAGATTCTGGCTCTTAGTTCTGCAGTAGCCTCTTTTATTGTAGTACATATTTCTTCTTTGGCCTCATAGATCTTTTCCAGTATAAGTTTACAGTTTAAGTGTGATTGAGGCTTCTCCATTTTAGCAATAGTTTGAAGAAAAATCATTTTCCTTTTGAGTGAAAGTTAGAATTGAACATTATCCACCCGCACAGATCACACAGCTAACTCAGATTATCTTTTCTCTTGAAAAATAGTTTGAAGGACAAAACCATCTAATCTCAAAATAGACAACAATCCAATATTAACTTTTGACCAGTAGGTGTCCTCAGTGGGCTAAAAATACTTCTTCAAATGGCACTTTTTTTCCTTTTTTCTATTTTTTAAAGGAAGAATAGAAGAAGAAATACTCTGCCGATATAATACCGCTCCCAAAAACACAAAAAACAGTTTTTTCTGTAGCTCAATGTAAGTAGAGATAGAATGTAGTCTTTAAATGAATATTAATTTATTTTTTCTGTCCATTTATAAAACGCGTTTGTTCCCACGATTACCAAAGCCGCTTTCTCCAGATGGGGAAATAATACCACAAACAGCTTCTACAGGCAAAAACAGCATGGGGTGTGGGGAGGAACAAAAGGGGTCTCACCCAGATCATCCGCGGTGGGTCTTTAATGCTTAGATGATGATGTGACTTTTGGCTGGTGCAGCAGGGTGATTGGCCATCTTGCAGGCCGATCACCTGCTCCGTCGGCCCTAAGGAGATAGCTGGAGATTCGGGAGGAGCTGCCGCCCTCCCTATCTACTAGCAAGCTTACGGAAAGGAGCTAAAGCATTGGCTACAAAATATTGACACAAAGTGGGACTGTTCAACATTCCTTGTGGTAATACAGTCCAATGGTAATGGCAAGTGGGTTCAGTGTGATTTTTTTTTTTAAAAAAAAAATAAAGTTTTCATTGATTTTTGTAATTAAACAACAAATACCAATATGATGCATTTACATACACAAGCAGTAAAAAATAATCCAAATCACTACCTTTTCGGAAACGCTCGGCAGTCCCTACCTTGCCTCCACCCTCATTCACTTTCCTGTCCTTCCTCCCTCTAATCCCACAACCTCTCCTCCTTCCTCCTTTCCACCTACCTACGTCCCCTCTCCCTTCTTAACCGCCTCTTCGAGTGCAGTTTGGGCTGCCAGCCGAGCATCTCCTCTTTTCAATACAGTTACTATTTACCTATAACATATAAATACATCAATTTTTTATAATTTCAGTCCCCTAATCCCCTTCCCCCCTCCCCCCCGACTTCCCAGAGCTGAGTACAGGATTAAGCATAATAATCCAAGTTTCACCCAAACAACCCATTCATAATATAGACAAGTATAAACTTACTTTAACTCTAACATACAATCACCTTAACTATGAATTATATATGTAAATTATATATAAAAATATTTATAAGTTACATTAATTAATCAAAAGCTATATGATAATTGTTCATTTCATATTTTCTCTGAATATAATCTATCCATCTTCTCCATACCAAAATAAATTTCTCTTGATATTGATCCTTCAGGTATGCGGATATTTTTGCCATTTCTGCAAAATATGAAACTTTCTGTTTCCAATCATCCATATTCGGTAATGTTTCCTTTTTCCAATTTTCAGCAATCAATGTCCTTGCTGCTGTTATACAGTACAACATCAAATTCATTTCTTTTGAGTCCAGATTGTCCATAATGCCCAATAGAAATAATTGCGGTGTAAATTTTATCTTCTTCTTAAAAATCTGTTGAAGATTCCACCAAATCTTAATCCAAAAAGCTTTAACATCCCTACATGTCCACCAAATATGATAATAAGTTGCATCTAAATTACCACATCTCCAACATTTTGGCTGCAAGTTCGGATACATGCAAGACAGTTTTTGAGGGTCCAAGTGCCATCTATAAAACATTTTATAAAAATTTTCCCTTAAATTCTGTGCTTGAGTGAACTTGACATTTCTTACCCAAATTATTTCCCATGTTTCTAACATAATTGACTCTTGAATATTTTGAGCCCATTTAATCATACAATCTTTAACTAATTCTGTTTCCAAATCGAGCTCTATCAAAACACTATATATTCTCCTAATATGAGCTCTACTTTGATCTTTAATCTGTTTTATCAAGTTCACATCTTCTAATGCCAAGCCTAACTTTTGATCTATATGCCATCTCTCCACCAACTGGCTATATAGGAACCAGGACTGGAGAGTATTATCTTGTCTCAATTCATCCAATAACTTAATTTGCCAGTCCTGTCCCCTTAAGGTAAGTAGATCCTTATACACAATTCCCTTTAGTTTAACTCCCCTTGTAATTCCTTGTATTGCATGTTCCGGAATAGCCCACATTGGGATTTTAAAACTTAACTTATAATGATACTTTTTCCAAACTCTCAAAAGTGCAGTTCTTAAAATGTGAGACCTAAAAACATGATCAACTTTCTTGTCAAAAAATAAATAAGCATGCCATCCATAAAATAAATCCCAACCTTCAAGAGTCAATATATCTCTATTAGTTAAATTAATCCAATCGCTAATCCAAGTTAAAACCACCGCATCATAATATAATTTTAAGTTTGGGGCTTTAAGTCCCCCCCTTTCCCATGCATCTTGCAGAATTTTAAATTTAACCCTCGGTTTTTTCCCCTGCCAGATGAACCTATTGACACCTCTTTGCCACTCTTCCAAATTTAAATCCTTTTTTAAAATAGGTATCATCTGAAACAAAAAAAGAAACTTAGGAAGGACATTCATTTTAACCACTGAAATTCTCCCCAATAATGACAAATGTAACTTTTTCCAATCATTTAAATCCTTTTGAACTCTTATCCATAACTTATCATAATTATTCTTATACAATTTAACATTAGAGGCAGTAATATAAACACCCAAGTACTTCACCTTTTTCACTATTTCAAAACCAGTTAAGTTACTTAAAGTCTCTTTATCTTTCAAAAGCATATTTTTAGATAATATTTTAGTCTTATTATTATTTACTTTAAATCCCGAAACTTTCCCATACTGTGTCAAAATCTGTATCAGATGTCTTGTCGAATCAATTGGTTGCAATAAGGTAAAAACCAAATCATCAGCAAAAGCTCTAAGCTTGTAGTCATTCTTACCCACAGTTATTCCTTTTATAATCGATGATTCACGAACCTGTATTAGTAAAATCTCTAAAGTCAATATAAACAATAAAGGTGACAAAGGGCATCCTTTGTCACCTTTCTCAATTTTAATTAAGTCTGTCAGTCCTCCATTTACTACCACTGGCGCTGATTGTTGTTGGTAGATAGCCTATAACGCTGATGAGAATCTGTCCCCAAAATTCATTTTGTCCACCACTCGTAATAAAAATTGCCAATCCAACTTATCAAAGGCCTTTTCAGCATCCAAAAAGATAAGAGCCGCCAGGATTTGGTTATTTTTATCCAGATATTCCAACAAATTTACAATTTGTCTAACATTGTTCTTCATATATCTACCAGTTATAAATCCAGACTGGTCCACATGAATGATCCGTTTTAATACTTGCATTAATCTATTAGCTAAGATTTTTGCAAAAATCTTATAATCCGTATTCAATAAAGATATTGGCCTATAATTTTTAGGCTGTGTCAAATCTTGATCCTCCTTTGGTATGAGTGAAATAAATGCACTCCTCCATGATGGTGGCACTTCTTCTCCTAACAAAATGCTATTAAAAAGACATCTCAAAGGTTCTTCAGACAATATTTTATAATAAATTGCCGTTAGCCCATCTGTACCAGGGACTTTACCAACCTTCAATTGTTTAATTGCCTCAGTGATCTCATCCAACACAATCGGGCAGTTCATCATTCCTTTTTGGTCATCTGAAAGTCTAGGAAAATTTACTTGTTGAAGATAGCTATCTATTTCAGAAGTTTGTATATTCTCAGAGGCATATAATTTTGAAAAATATTCCGAGAAAGCCTTTTTAATCAAATCTTGCTGAAAAACCTCTTTACATTTATAATTTATTTTCTCTATAACTCTTTGTTTTTGTTTCTTTCGTAATTGATAAGCTAACAACCTTCCAGGTTTGTCTGCATTACAAAATGTGTTATGTTTCATATATCTCAAGTTAACTGCCACTTGATCAGCCATTAACATGTTAAACTGTTCTTTCAACATTGCAATAGATACCTTTAAATTATTATCCATTGGGGCAAGTGGATTCAGTGTGATTGATAGCTGGTACTGTAAAAGCAAATTTTTCTTGGTCTGCCATAAACAGAGGTATAGAGAAAAAACAATCTTTCAGATCTATGATCATCAATTGATGATCTTGTGGAATTAAATTCGGATTGGGAGTACCACATTGCAGAACTCCCATAGGCTAAATACATGCATTAACAGCACGGAGATCGTGTAGGAATCTCCATTTTCCACTTTTCTTTTTTATAACAAAAAATGGAGTGTTCCCTGGATTAGTGGAAAGGGCAATGTGTTGAGCTTGTAATTGTTCTTGAACAAGAATTTTTAAGGCTTGTAATTTGTACAGAGGAAGAGGCCATTGTTCCACCGAAACAGGTGTAGTAGTTAAACCAAGTTAAGGGTAAGGCAAATATTTTATTCGTTGAAAGTGACGGTAGCCCCCCATTTACTAAGTAGGTCTCATCCCCATAAGTTGACATGAATGTCAAGAATGAAGTGATGGAGTTGAAAAGTTACAGTAGAATTGGGAAGACTTGCAGAAAGAAATTGTGTACTTTGTCGTGCACCTTGTCTCCCTCCTACACCCCAAACACAAGGGCATGGGTCAGTGGGCCAAGAGGCAGGCCAATCTTTAGCTGAAATCACTGAAACATCAGCCCCTGTATCAATTATGCCCTCAAAAGGCTTACCCTGAAAAAGGACTGTCTGACAGGGTCGCTGGGTGGTGATCGGGGCAGTTAATGCAATTATAACGGGATCCATGGAACCAAACCCACCGTCCCCTCGATCCCTATCATGACCCCCTGCAGGGTCAAAATAGGACAAAGGGAGTAATTGAGCAGGACTAGCATTGCTTGGCAAAGTCTGTCGCATGTTAGTCCATAATTGAATAAAGATGACGCCTGTATAGTCAGAATCAATTACTCCAGGGATTACAAAAATTCCCTTTTTTCCCATCCTAGATTGAGGCAGAATTAATCCAACATATCCAGAGGGGAGAGGACCAGAAAGTTGCGAAGGGACTACTTGTACCTCTCCTGGAAATTTGAAACACACTTCTTGTTGGATAATTAAATCTATCCCAGCACTCCCTCTAGTGGCAGCAGGGGTATTATTAATTGTTGATTGAATTACTGAGGGGTCTCTGTTTGGACCGGGGCCAGAGACCGGCCCGCTTTGAAGTTTCCTGACCGGCATTCATTAGCCCAATGAAATCCCTTTAGGGCATTTTGTTTTTGGATGCCCCCCAGCAATATTTTGAAATGGTCAGGAGGCAGACATTCCTCCCCCAGGATTTCTGCATTCCCGTTTAAAGTGTCCAATTTTACCACAATTATAACATTTCCCCTGAGGTTTCTGAACTTTTGTAAGAGCTGCAGCTAAGAGATTAGTTTGAAAAGAAGCAGTTCCTATATCCTGACATGTTTTAATCATTTCTGCCAAATCAGGTTGAGCTCCCAATCCAATGATGGCCCATTTACATTCAGTGGTGGTGTTTTCTTTAGCCAATTTCATGAGCAATTCAAATTGGGCATCAGGATTATCAATTTGTCGTTTCCAGGCATCTTGCAGATGATTAATAAAATCTGCATATGGTTCATTTGCCTTTTGACGAATATTTGAAAATGCTTGAGATGGTTTCCCAGTTATCGGAATTTTTCCAAAAGCTTTGTAAGCACATTCAGAGGATACTTGAAGAGTAGCCGTAGGTAAAACAATTTGTGCATTCACTGGAGTGAAAGCACCGGAGCCATATAACTGCTCTGGGAGGTAAGCACCTCCAGAAGTTGCAGTTTTTAATGCACACAGATGTCTAAACTCACTATCCCATACTACATACTGAGCTGGCATTAATAACATACAAATTGTTGTTTTCCAATCTTCTGGTATCAAAACATGATTTCTCATTGTTGCTTCTAACATGCCTTGTACATAAGTACTTCCTAACCCAGTATCTCTTATACCCTTATGCAATTCTGTTAAGATTGCATAGGAAAGCGGTCGATATTCCACCACTGGAGCTCCATTTGGAGCTACCTATCCAGTCAAATGTACAGGACAAACTGAGAGCATATCTGCTAGTTCCTGCATATCTCCCTCCCCTTTCGCCATTTGATCTTCTAATACATGGCAAATGGAAACATAAGATCTAGAATCCTTTTGCTCTGAAGGTGTCACATCCATCGTGGAAGATATAGGAGCTGATGGAACTGAAACCTTTTCACGATCATAATCTGGAGAGGGAGTAAAGCTTAATTGAGCTACTGCATCAGCCCCATATTTTTCCACTGCATGGCGACATTGATGCCAATAATAATAATAATAATAATAATAATAATAATAATAATAATAATAATAATAATAATAATAATAATAATAATAATAATAATAATAATAATAATAATAATAATAATAGTAAAGTTGGAAGGGACCTTGAAGGTCATCTAGTCCAACCCCCTGCTCAGGCAGGAAACCCTATACCATTTCGGACAAATGGCTGTCCAGTCT
>NW_015388245.1:129914-135202 GCF_001527695.2 Protobothrops mucrosquamatus | reverse complement strand
TCCTTCTGTATCTTAAGCCTGTCTTCTGGAGTGTTGGCTATTCCTGCCAGCTTGGTGTCGTCTGCAAATTTGATGAGTTCCCCATCTATCCCCTCATCCAAATCGTTGATGAAGATGTTGAAGAGCACTGGGCCCAGAACAGAGCCTTGGGGCACCCCACTACACACTTCCCTCCATGTAGATGTGGTTCCATTGAGGATCACTCGCTGAGTACGGCCGGTCAGCCAGCTACGGATCCATCTGGTGGTGATGCTGTCTACCCCACATTTTTCTATTTTGTCAAGTAGTAGGTTGTGATGTACTTTATCAAATGCCTTACTGAAGTCCAAGTAAATTATATCCACAGCATTCCTCTCATCCACTAATTTTGTCAACTGGGGCTCGGGGTTCTTGATGAAAGGTGTTGCCCATTCTTTCCCAATCCTTAAGTCGGAGCGTCCCCCGTTCAGGATACCAAGGACAGTTTTTCCCTATCTCACTCACTAGTTTCCTAATGCTCTTTTCAGACATCATCATGCCTGATTTGTGTAAGAGAAACCTTAACTCTCTTACATGCTTTTGCTGGTGGTGAAATAGATTGCAACCCATACTTACAATTTGAGAAATCCCGGAGGATGAAGGTGCACCAAAGGGTCTATTCCAGATGATGGCAAGTATGTTGGCTGTTGCTTTCCCTCAGGGGGGGGGGCTGTTCAGGGCGCCAGATGTAAGACACTAAGAAACAGTCACAGGCATGTTTTGAGCAGAAGCTGAAGCTGCTGACAACCTCTGTCTTGTTTATTGCTTTTATATTCTTTTTACATACACAAGCTTTCTTAATTATTAGATGCTGACAACAGTTTATTCATTGGAAAATTCTTTCATCTAACCAACTATTTTCTAGTTACATATTATATGGTCAACAACTAGATAAGGAACAAAGACAGGAAGATCAAAGACAGGAAGATAGAAGAAGAAACTAAGCATATTATCTGTTTTGGTACGTGAGGCATTAAGTCAAGGGATGTTCCGTGACCTTTTGGCTGCTTCACTGGAGCAAAGGGCATAGGAGCAAAAGGGTATAGAATTATGAGATTTGTGGGGGTGCAAAGCACGGCAGTATGCTGCACGCGCATGTTACCCCTACAGATACCTATAAAACTGGAGAAAAAATTCTTTGAAGATTTAAACTCTCTAATTCAAAAAATTATCTGGCAAGGAAAGAAAGCAAGAATTAAATTGAAAATGTTACAAGAAGCTAAGGGAAATGGAGTTTTTGGCTTGCCAGAATGGGTTTTATATTATCAAGCATCAGTGCTAACATGGGTAAAAGAATGGATAACTCTTAGAAATAAAAGATTGCTGTACTTGGAGGGAAATGACCTACAACTTGGTTGGCATGCTTTTCTATGGTATGGAAAAAATAAAATACATAAATACTTCCAAAACCACTATATTAGAAATGCACTATTATTAACATGTGAAAAAATAAAATGTAAAATCTATTTGAAAATTCCAGGATGGCTCTTAACAATGGAAGCATTTGTACATCCAAATCTAGTAAGTCTTGATAAAATATGGACATATAAAGATATTCTAAATTCTGAAGGGAACTTAAAATCTAGACAAGAGATGGAAAATCAGGGCATCGATTTAACATGGTGGTCACATTTGCAAATGCAAGTGAGATATGACAAAGATATTAAACAGTATGGAGTTTATATATTTGACCAGACATTACTAGCTTCCGATGAAAAGTTAATTTAAAAAATGTACAATTTCTTATTAAATCTGAAAATGGAAAATGAACAAGTAAAAGAAAAAATGATAGTATGGGCAAAGAATTTTGGATATAATATAGACTTAGAGAAGTGGCAAAGTTTGTGGGAAAGAAATTATAAATTGACAATGTCAGCTTCATATAAAGAAAACTTATACAAAATGTTCTATAGATGGCACTTGCCATCAACATGATTAGCAAAAATGTTTAAAAATATGTCAGAGAAATGTTGGAAATGTAAACATAAACCAGGTACTTATTATCATATGTGGTGGACATGTGTTAAAGCAAGGAGATATTGGGCAAAAAATCACACTTGGTTAGAAAAAATGTTAGAGAAACACATAGACTATAAACCTGAATTTTTTTTACTAGGTATAATACCAGAAAAACTTGACAAGCAAAGTACATATTTGATTTTACAGTGACAACAGTGGCAAGAATTATATTTGCACAATACTGGAAGAACAAAGAAACACCATCAGAAGGAGAAATAATTAAAAAAATACTAGACTATGAGGTAATGGACAGACTTACTTTAAGATTGAAAGAAAAAGAAGAAACAGAATATTTTCAACTTGGGACCTATTTTATCAATGGTTAGGGATTAGGAATTTAATTTGTATTAGTGAATAAGATACTCAGACAACATGTTTTTGTTGAATGATTACTATTGAATTCTGTTAAAAAAATAATCAATAATGTTAACTTGGATTGCCAACAAAGTCTTGTCTGTGACAAAACAGAACACAAAATTGCTTTCTCCTTTGAGCCCAAGTCTCAATGGATCCAGGATTGAAGCAGAACTGCGTGAACTGGGGCATCCCCAACCAAATTGCCTCTCCTTCCTTCCTTCCTTCCTTCCTTCCTTCCTTCCTTCCTTCCTTCCTTCCTTCCTTCCATTCTTTCTTCCTTCCTTCCTTCCTTCCTTCCTTCCTTCCTTCCTCTTTCTCTCCTTCACTGCTCCCCTCCTTCTCATTTTCATCTCCTTCCTTGCTTCCTTCCCTGCTTCTTATTCACATCTCCTTCCTTCGTTCCTCTTTCCCTCCCTCCCTCCCTCCCTCCCTTCCTCCCCTGCTTCTCATTCCCATCTCTTTCCTTCCTCCATGCTCAGGAAGGAACGATGGGAGGGGGAGAGATTGCCAGCACTGCCGGTGGCCATGCTGCCACTGGCTATTGCTATCCCACACGGGTGGGGCCAGTCCCAGTGAAAGGGAAGCCTCATGGCTGTGAGGCTAGGTCAGCAAGCGAGCCATGGAGGTGCTGGTGGGAGGGGGTTGGTGCTGATCTACAACCTGGTTGCGTCCATCAAAACCAGAATGCGCTCAGCCTTAGATCCATGGGGCAGCCCTGTAATCAGTGAGGGGCCACCCTGTGTTGTGGCTCCGTCTTGTGAGCCCCTCTTATCGGAGGAAGAAGGCTCCGAACATGAAGGAGAGGAGATGGCCAGGCCTCCCTCTCCAGGACCCTCCTCTCTGGCAATGCCTCAGGTGTCTCCCGATGGAGAAGAGATTGACCAGGAGCCAGGTGTTTCTGAGATTGGCCAGGAGCCAGGTGTTTCGGATAGTGATGAAGATACGTCGTGGCTGGATCCACACCAGCATAGGTGCGACAAGCGTGCGCAGCAGAAAAGGAGGTGTGCCAGAGATTAAGCTGAGTCACTGGACCACACCCCACAGGCTATAAAATGGAGGTGGTGGCCATTTGGACTCTGTGACGGACAAAGCTAAATCTCTGGCGAAGTAGTTTGCTGTGGATTTAATTTCAAACTGTGTGTATTGTTTTTTGTTTCTGTGTTCTCTGAGTAAAAGTTCTTGGCAGGCAGCTACGGAGCTGCTGCCAAGTTTCTTATCTGTGGCGTGGAGTGTGGAGAAGTTATTTAACCCTTGGCTGGCTGTTTGGGTGTGTGTGTCAGACGGGGACAGAACATCCTGCTACCTCTGCCCTGCCCCCTGGGCATGCGCACAGGAGGCAGCGAGTGCTGGAGTCCTGGGTGAAGTCAGCCTCTGGGGCAAAACAGCCAGCAGGGATGCCAGCCTCTGCCTACTCACCACCTCCTGCACACGTGCCCAGGAGGCAAGGTGCGGATGCCCATCACTGAGTGTGTTCTGGCTTTGATGGCTGGTACTAAATCGGTCAAATCTTCTGTTTTTTAAATCTAACTCTCGCTTTCTTTCTTTTTTGCCAAGTAGCTTTCCAAGCCAGGGCAATTAAGTCGCCCAGGATTTTTTTTTCTATTTTTTAAAAGTTGCTTGGCATGAGGAAGACAATTTAGATAGGGTATTTTTGGGGGAGAATTCCACCCATTTATATTCCTTAAGCAACACCCACTTTCCTTCTCCCTCAATTTCTTTTTTCATTTTTTGTCTCCCAAGTTGTGACATTTCCCCTGAAGCACTATATTCCATTTTTTAAAATCTTCCTTATCATCAGGTATATTTTACAGATCTAAGGGGTAAAGCGTCTTTTCCATTTTCATTGTTATTAGTATTTTATTTGTATATGATAATTTATATTTCCCTTCTTTTATCTCTTCCATCTCTAAGTTCATTTCCTCTGCTTCATCTTCTGATTTCTGGTTTATTTGTTCATACTTTGTAGTCGTTGTCTGGGAATTTTCTAGTTGTAGATTTAATTTGAAGATTTCCTCATTTATATTGTCAAATTTTATTTTTAGTCTCATTATGGTTTCTTTTTATGTCCTCTTTGTGTGCAACAATTGTTTGGTGAATTAGTTATAGCATAGAGTATATTTCCTTCTGAAAGGTGTTTATTTTTTCTTGTGTCATCATTCCTGGGGATCCTCTAGTACAGGGGTGTCAAACTCAATTTCACTGAGGTGGACGTGGTCAGGGTAGGTGTGGTCGGGATGGGCGTGGCCAGCTTGACATTGCTTGTGTTGGGGGGCACCTATGTGGTCTGAGTCAGGCTGGGGGGATCCACTGTCTCCAGTGGAGAAAAGCGAGACCAGAACGAGTGCCAAACTCTTGTCCACCAGAGGAGGTTCGCTGCCCCTCTCAGACCATGTGGAAAAACCCCAGATGGCAGCGGAGGCTGCCCAGAGCCTGGGCAGTGGAGGGCAAGCACCCAGCCTGGTCCTCAAGCTCCCAGGGCACTGGGACCCCACAGCCAAGTCCAGCCCAGCCCTGCTTTCCCAAGGGGGCACCCTGCTGTGCTTACCTCCTCCTCAAAGCTGCTGCAGCTGTTCTTGCTCTCCTTGGCCAGGTTGCTCATGATCTGTGCGGGAGGGCAAAGTATGTGGGTCAGAGGGAGACCCACTCCCTCTCCATGCGAGGAAACCTGGCTTTGTAACTAAAGCATCCTCAGCAATAGTAAGGCCACACTTGGAATACTGCATCCAGTTTTGGTCACCACGATGTATAAAAGATGCTGAGACTCTAGAAAGAGTACAGAGAAGAGCAACAAAGATGATTAGGGGACTGGAGGCTAAAACATATAAGGAACGATTGCTGGAATTGGGTATGCCTAGTTTAACGAAGAGAAGGACGAGGGGGGACATGATAGCAGT
>NW_015388245.1:123974-129648 GCF_001527695.2 Protobothrops mucrosquamatus | reverse complement strand
CCTTCCTTCCTTCCTTCCTTCCTTCCTTCCTTCCTTCCTTCCTTCCTTCCTTCCTTCTTCCCTTTACTTCTTTTTCTTGCTCTCTTTATTCTCCTTTCTTTCTTCTTTCTTCCCCCCTTTCCTTCTTTTTCCTTCCTTGCTCTCTTCCCCTCTTCCCTTCTTTTTTCTTTGTCTTTCCTCTTTCCCTTTCTCCTTTCCTGTCCCTTCTTGGATGCTCAAATGCAAAAGGGGAAACATTTCTCGATGCCTTCTTGCCTTGTGATCAAATGCCACTTTTGCTAGGAGTTTGTGGCCACTTAAAAGACTGAGAACAAACCAGACTCAGTTTATCCCATGCTTGCATTTAGTGGGGGCGTCCACAGACAACAGTACAGCAAAACTGTCAAAATGGTGGCTGTGATAGTTAATCAGAGCTCCTCTGTGTTTTATGTGCAACAGTTTTAGCTTTTATGAGCAGAGGTAGGTTAGTTTTTTTCTATTAATGCATAATCCTTAAAAGAGCTCTCTTGTAGGGAGCCTTCCTTGGTCTAATTCAGACTGGAAATATACCAAAGGAAAATATTTTTTCCCATTCTGCTTTGTCCTGTTTTTCCACACTGGAAATGGCTGTTTGCAATATATAAAGAGGGGATACTTTCCTAACAGCTCACAATTCAAGAATGCCAATATTAACTTGGATTGCCAACAAAGTTCTGTCTGTGACAAAAGAGAACACAAAATTGTTTTCTCCTTTGAACTGGGGCAGTTCCAACTGAACTCCCTCCCTGACTCCTTCCTTCCTTCCTTCCTTCCTTCCTTCCTTCCTTCCTTCCTTCCTTCCTTCCTTCCTTCCTTCCTTTTTTTAAGCTGCCAGAGGCTCTGGGCAGAGGTGGCAACAGGCAGCCAGCGGTGGGCAAAGGCTTCCCCTCCCCCCTGTCATTGCCTCTGCATGGCTCAGCTCACCTCTCCCAGACCTGCACTTGTGTTTGTGTGTGAGCACGTGCGAAGGTGTCTCTCACCCCTTGCAGCCCTGCGCTCTCAACAGAGACCTTCTGCAATGGCAGGCTGCAAACTAATGAAAGCTGTTTTTTGGAGTACTTGTTTCTGTTTCTCAAAGTGCTGCCAACTGCATTATGCCCTGCCCCCCCCCTCAGCTCCCACCCCCAGCCCTGTGGAAAGCTGCAAGAAGCTCCCATCGCAGCTTCACTTATCTCTCCCGTTCTTTTCTCCCCAATGTCACAGCGTGGGGCTGCAGGAGGTGATATTCCCCCCCACGTGCACACACACAAACACATGTGCAGGTTTTGGGAAGGTGAGGTGAGAGCCACGGAGAAGGAGGAAAGGATAGAGGGAGGGGTCAAAATGGGAAACCTTTTCCCGGGGCCTCTGGCAGCTTAAAAAAAAACCGTGTGGAGCAGTGGCTTCCCTTTTAGTCCACCCTCCCCTTCACTGCCTCCATGCCAGGATTGACTCTACGCATGCCGAAAGGGCAATTTTGCTTCTGCCCCCCTCATGCCAGAAACCACATGCAGCTGCCGTTCACCTGCCATGTCCCCCCGACAGCCCCTGCGATCTCCTATTGCATGCTGGAAAGCAGAAACCCCATGACCTAAAGATCACATTTTGTCTCCTCCATGCTCAGGAAAGGGCTAGGGGAGGGGGAGAGATTGGCTGCATAGTCGGTGGCCATGCTGCTGCCGGCCATAGCTTTCCCATTTGGAGGTGGGCCAATACCAGTGAAAGGGAAGCCTTGCAGGCTGTGAGACCAGGCCAGCGAGCAGGGCATGGAGGCGCTAGTGCGGAGGAAGGTGAGCAGCAGCCCCAGTGGCAAGAAGGGCTGCCAAAAAGAACAGAGTCTGTGTGTGCACCTGCTACAAGCTCACCCATCAGCCATGCTCTCCACATCTCAGATCAGCTGTAGTGCACTGTGGAGAGCATGGCTGATGCAGGCAAGGCAGGCACGCAGACAAACTCCACTGTTTTTAGTGGCACTTTGGTCCCTGGCCCAGCAAAGTGGAGCCGGGCATGGTGAGGTGAAGCCCGGCAAAGCAGAGCTGGACAAGGAGAGGCCCAGTAAAGTGTGGCATGGCTGGGCGTGATGGGCAAGGCTGGGAGGGGTGGGGCGGGGTGAGGCAAATGAACTGCAGCTGCTCCTGTGCACCACCAGCCCCTGAGCACTCACCGTTTCCTCTGCATGCGCCAGGAGGAAGCCCAGCCAGGTTGGGGTGGGCCAGGGCTGGGGCAGTGGGGGCCGGTCCCTTGCCATTTCTGGAACAGCCCCAAGGGCCAAATCTGGGTCCTTCGGGGGCCGGACCCAGCCCACGGGCCTTGTTCTTGATATGTCTGCTCTAGTATCACCAATCTTAATAAGAGTAGAACAAAGGTTCATCTAGTTTTCTGATCTTTATCTGTAGCCTTTATAATCCAATAGGTTCCAGAATATGGATCCAGTCCTAAAAGCAATATTTTGTCTCAGGTGTCCAAGAATTGTTGGTCAGGCAAGGTTATAATCCACAATGTTCAAAGTGTTCAAAATGTTCAATCATCCTGAAGACAGCTCAAAAGTCTCTCTGATGTAGTCAAAAGTTAAATTTTCCTTTTTCTCCCAATAGTTCTTGAGATTAAAACTACAAGCTCAGTAAGTGTTTATAGTCCAAGAAGGTCAGGTGGATAAGTATGCCAAAATATTTTTCTGTATTGCCAGCTGTTCTCCATTAAGCTAGGAGTCACCAAGCAGCCAGGAAGCTAGTTGTAGTGCTATACTCAAATACACCACACCATTAGATGTCATTCAAAATCCATTTTCTACTCTTAAGACAAAGGATTAATTTCTTATATTTCACCTCAATGTTTTTTTCCAAAGAGAAAATCTTAACAGTTATCTCAGTTCTCAAATTTATCAAAACTGTAGCTTTATGTTACTTCCACTACAGTATTATGTTTTTCTGTCCCCCATAAAAGAAATTAAAACACCTCTTCCATTCACATTTGGAGGTTTTTAGCTTCTTGGGAGCCTTTCCCAGGAAATTCAGTTGTAAAATAGTAAAGAAGGGATCAATATTCTCACCCAGTTCCAAACAAGCTGTTTACGATTGCTAAGTAAAGCTTTTCTTCTTCGGTTGTCAGCAGCTAATGGCTGGGCATAGGAATGTAGTCAGTCTTTCTCCTGATGGTTTGGAGGCCTTTCCTCAGATCAAACGGAAAGACCGCCATCCTTCTTCATCGCCTCTTCGGGGCGACTTAGGTCCTTTTAGGGCCCGCAGCAGGGTGAAATTGGGTGCGGAAGGCACAGCCCTGCCTTCCTGCATCCATCTCTCCATGACGCAAAACTGGAAGTCAGCTTTTTAGAAAGCTTTTCACCAAGCAGAAGGAACTCCAAACTTCTGCATCTTTCTTATTTCAAATCTGTAAACAATTATACATAAATTGATAAGCATATTATACTTAACTTTATATTTTAGATTTTAAAGACTGTCAGCCACCCACTGAGGGAGTTATTGAAATAGACAATTTAATAACTGGAAAATAACTATAACAAGTTTAATATTGTTTTGTTAGACCTGTGTTGGTTGTGTTTGATATGCTTCACTAAGGTACTTTGTTTTGTGGGGTTGTGATGAGGCAAAAGAATTTCAGAAAAGCATGTTCTCTTGGAATCCTCAAAGTTTTGAGCCAAAACAAGACTGTTTACATTGTCTATTTTGTTTCAACAGAAAAGAGTATTGCCGCCACTGTGCTCTGCAATTCTTTGAAATGATACTACCAAAAGCTACTTTGCTCAAGTCTTTTATTGAAACAAAATGATCCTTCAAATATATGTACAGTCCTATAATTAAACTTTTTCAGAAATCAAAAGTAAACTGTCCAGCTAATTTTTCTATTTGCTCATAAAAATTCTATGTTATCTCTCCTGTCTTCAGTTAATAAATGATAATTTCCTTTTCTCTTTCTGAAATCTTTAGGAAGTGAGGTTTTTAAAGATCAAAGCTGACAGAATGTGGAGAAATACATATAATTCTGTGGCCAAAGCAATGTTTCTCTGGCTTAACATTATGTTCTTTGGCAGGCATAATTGGATGATGAATCTATTCCAATACAGTGGGCATAATTTAAAAATAGGATCACACTGTTAAACAATATATTATGCTAACTCCTACCAAGAAGATTTTACAACTACAATCAAACCAGGATATTTTAGTCACTCAGTGTACTTCCCTAGCTCTTCAAGCTCTTTAGAAACTTTGAGAGAATTGAATCTGGTTAAGACAAATAGATGGTTCCTATGCACATTTGCAAACAAATTATTGTTCTCAAGCTTAATTCACATCAGTAAACCTCACACATTTCAATTTATTCTATAGATTCAGAATCTGGTGGGGAATTAAAATATAAACGATTAGAACAATTTTAGAAAAATACATACTGAAAATGGGAAACACTGAGCTTGAAAGCATACAAAACTATCTGTTAGAAGAGCTGAATCTCATCTGTCAATCCTATACTCCTGTAATGGAGCTCAAAAGTTTATAGCAGTCTACCCCAACCTGGTGCTTTGCCTCAATAATTCTTGGCAACAGTTGTGGAGTTTGGAAACATGAACAAACAGGTGAGGTAAAAACAAAAATGATTAATTGAATAAGCTTAGAAAAAAAACAATATTTCTGGACTTCCAGTTCTGGATCATGGCATGTGCAGTCACTCAGAGAGCTCCGTCTCTTCGCTGGCTGCTTTCCCTCCACCTGAAGACCCTTAATCGAGTCAAAAGGTCGCCCTGGAGGGGCGACCATTGTCGAGGAGGCCCTCGTTGACTGCGGAAGGGTGGCAGCTCCTTCCGTGGTCCGAGCTAGCTCCTTAGGGCCGTCAGAGAAAAGATCGGCCAGTAAAATGGCCAATCACCTAGCTGCACCAGCCAAAAGTCAGAAGAACAGCTAAGCATGAAGAACCACCGTGAAGAAATCCAGGTGAGACCTTTCCTTCCCTCTCTTAGCCCCAACTATTTTCCTGTAACAAGCCTCTGAATGACTTCCCTGCCCTAAGAGAGGGGTGTTTATTTACTTGGGGAAAAAAGCTTTGAACAAAACTATAAAACAGTAAATTTTTATTGGATATTTATTTTTTGGGATATTTTGGGGCCCTGGAAAAAATCCTTATTATAGAACATTGTTATTATTTTATCTACTATGCTGGAGATATTTGTTTCTTTTTCTCTATTTTCCTAATGAGATAAAAAAAATTAAATCGGAAAAAAGATTTTATAGCCTACTGAGGACATCTTGTGGTGAAAAGTGTTACTGCAATTGTACTTTCTCTTGGTGTTTGAAGATGGATTTGACCTTCAAATGATAATAAAAGGGAAAAGATAAAGGCCTTGAAGCAGCGTTGGGCTGAATTTGCTTAATAGAAATTGTGGAGGTGGATATTTGTTGATTTTTAATAAATATAGCTTCTACTAAAAGACTATTTTATCATGGAAATGGAGGAATCTTACTCACAGCTTGATTATGAGCTTATATTGGAAAAAATCCTGGAAGCTACAGAGTACATGAAATCTTGGAGAAAAATTAAAGATCATTTTGCAGAACCACAAACTGAATTTCAAATTTTAATGGACCAACCTATAGGCCAAGGAACAATAAAGGAGGAACAGACTAGCTTTAAAGAGGCCTATTGTTGTGGCTCCGTCCGGTGGGTCCCT
>NW_015388245.1:119722-123817 GCF_001527695.2 Protobothrops mucrosquamatus | reverse complement strand
TGACGGACAATTTTTGCTGGATATTCTGTTGCAAGCACTCTGGCAAGTTATCTCTGTTTGCTGTGTCTTATCAGTAAAGGCTTGGCAGGCAGCTACGCAGTTGCTGCCAAGAAATTCATTTGTCTTTGTCTGTGCCGAGTAGTTTTTCAGGCCTCGGCTGACTGGTTGGGGGGTGTGGGTCGGATGGGGGACAGAACACCTATATGCAACAGTGCACACAATTTAAAGAGATGGAGGAAGAAGCTACTGATCAATTGAGCTCTAGAAAAATGCTTGACTTAAAATCTCAAACTGAGACTCTAACTGATCATTCCACAAGTCAACTAATCACTACAGAAGAGGATATTTCACAAGCCTACATACAAATTATGGAGAACTCTGATGATCAAAGAATGACTTTAACTGAAATACTTGCAGTCTTAAAAGCAACAGGAACTGGCTTTCAGATGTGATCTATTGAAAGCTGTGATAATCTGGATAATCAACTAGTAACTACAACAATGGAACAAAATTGACTATACTGTCCAGAGGATACTGGAAGAAAGGGAAGAGAACTTAGACCAGATTGATGTGTTGATAAATACCCATACTCAAATACTGAGATTTGATGGTACAGATGCAGTATTATGGAAACCGACCTGGCACAGAAAGAAAGCTAGAGTTAGATTTAAAAATGTGATTTAAAATTTTACTTAATGGGTTAAAAAGGCTTTAGAGATCTGGACTGAGTATGTGAAGTTAGCAAGATGATATTTTGTGTAACAATATGCTTGTTTTAGATATGATAATTATTTGGACGAGATTTAAATCTTACCTAATGGGCTGAAATGATTTATATATATATATAGAAATAGATTGACTGATAGATTATATATTTAAAGTAGAGTAGAGTAATATTTTTATTTTAAGTAGGATAACTATTTTGTAGTGGAAGAAGAAATAAGAGATTTGTGATAAGAGAAGAATTGGTACTAATCAATGACTTATTAGACTAAGAATTAGAATATATTTGGAAATATTAGAATGTTACCGTCGGAATATTATGTGTATTGTAGAAGGGATACCTGAAGTGCTAATAATATGTTTATTCAAGATTAAATTGGATTATGGTAATTGTAAATTAGTAAAGCTTAAAAACAGGATTTGGATTTATAGAGATGTAATGTAGAAATATACCTAAATATATTATACTATTTGAGGGAAATAGAGAGGGAACACTTAATGAATTAATTTGAGTTATATATATATATATATATATATATATATATATATATATATATATATATATATATATATATATATATATATATATATATATATATATATATATATATATATATATATATATATATATATATATATATGTGACTTTGTCTTTGGATGATTGATTACCCCATCACCATGGTGTTTCTTGAGCACTCTGATGTAAAAATTAAAAACCTAATAAAACTTCTTTATTAAAAAAAACAATAGTTCTTAGTTAAAAGAATGTGTTAAAGAAAAATTACACAGAAGAAAAGATAGGGGGTCCATTAAAGAATTTTTATGATTATATAAAGCATTTTATTGAGGATGATTTTGTTGTTCAGAGAACCTGCAGCAATTGAGATGATATCAATGTAAGGTAGTTAGTTTAGTATTCTATGTTAATGTATTTTTTATAATTTATTTTATAATTTTTAACATAGGTATTATATGGTATAATTGCATGTTGTTACAAATTGCTTAAATTCATGAGTATTGTGGTAGGAAGGAAGGAAGGAATGTTCACTGAAATAAAAAAAAATCATTGCTTTTGATTTCAATGAGTTTTTTCATCCAGGGTTTTCACTTAAGAAGTTATATCATCAATTTGATTAGCACTGAAGGATTATTTGTGTGAAGTGGGTTTAGTCCAGCCAAAGTGCAGTTCTTTCTTTCTTTATTTGCTTATACCAATAGACAGAATCTTGCCAGATTAAATCTTTACTACTCTCACCCCAACAGATATATCCTGAGAGATTCTAGGGAGTAGTTACCCTAAACTCTCTTATCTCCTATCCAACTCATCTTCCCTCCCCCCACAAACACTTCTTAGAATGTGCTTCCAGGAAAACGGCCACTTCACTGTGGCATCATACCATCTGACACTATCTGTAAGGACCCACCTCAGCTAACCACCCAAGAAAGCATAACTTTTGAAACAGGCATTGTCCCAAAAGGAACTTTTATTAGGGGCTAGTGACAATAGGAAAACCAAGGCCAGATCTGGGGAAAATCCCACTCAAACAGTATAGTTAAACTAGCAATCTTCCTCCTCCCACCAAAGTCATAATGTCCATTTGAAATCTAGCCAATCCACAGGTGGCAGGATGTTTGGGTAACTGGCACAAGTTGGCATGCATCTCAAGGTCTTCTCCAGTTAAGTTTCTCTGTAACTGTCTACTGATAAGGGAGGCACTTTCTTCTCTCAAATGGATAGAGGCAGGAGAGGAAGGATAGAAAATGAAAGTTATCCCAAGCAAGTCCTCCTCTCCCAGCAGATGGGCAGGCCCCAAACAAGAACAGATATGCAAGGAAAGCAATAAGGGTTTGGGGATCTAACATATGCCTCCCCCTAGAAAAATGGGAAATCCACCTAGAAAACAGAAAGGAATGGGAAAAAGACAAAACAATACAGATATATCAATCAGGTTTATCAGGGTATTTAGCATGGAAATGTTTGAGAAGTCAAACCTACTCATTCTGGGCAGAAGGGAGATTCTTCCAAACTACTAGATATTGTGTTACCCCATTATGTGTTCGAGAATCTATAACGTCTTTAATTTCAAAGTGTTGTTCACCCTCAACCATGATAGGCATGGGTGCCTGAGGCGCAGGAGGTCTAAGGTTAGGAATGACCTCCAGTTTGAGTAAACTGCAGTGGAAGACAGGGTGGATTTTCTGTAGGTTCTTTGGCAAGTCCAACTCAACTGTCACAGGATTGATGATGTGTTTGATGTCAACGCTGCTAATATTGGATATTCTTGCTTTGACAAAATATGCAGAACTGTCTGGTATTTTTAGAGTTAATGCAGAGGAGAATGAGGGAGGAGGGAAAAGCCGCAGAAAGAAAGGAAGGGAACCTTTGCCCTTCACACTAATTGGGGAACATAAATTATGACAGCAAAATAGGGAGTGGAAATGCTAGCAAAAATAACTGCTCAGTGGGTGGGGATTTCAGATACTAGCATTCCTTTTATCATGCCTGTGCTGACATTTTGTCACATAAATAAAAAGACTTTTTTAGGATAAAATGCCTGGAAGTTCTTTGAAGTGTTTCATTAGTCAGAACCTTGACATTTGACAGGAAAAGGTCCTACAAATTTAGGGCCTAATTTCGTTGACGGTTGTAAAGATTGCAAGTATTTAGTGAGAGAGATACCTTGTCTCCAACTTTACATGGTTTTTGATCCACCATCCATTTGTCGGCTTGAGTCTTATAGGCCTCCCTGGCTTCATCCAGAGCTTTCCTGATTACTGGCCAGGTATTTTGTAATTGTTTAATCCATTCCTGCAAAGAGGGGATTTCAGGTTCTTTGGTAGGAAGTTCAGGCACGGTCACGAATGTTTGACCATTTGCCACCTGAAATGGAGTGAAATCTGTATTAGAGTGCACAGCGTTATTATAAGCAACTTCAGCAAACAGTAATAGGTCGGACCAATTGTCCTGCTGGTAATTAATAAAACACCTTAGGTATTGTTCTAGAACTAAGTTCAGTCTCTCTGTCTCCCCATTCATTTGAGGATGATGGGAAGATGTCAATCCTTGACTAGAACCCATCAAGTCCAGAAAGGGTCTCCAGAACTTAGAGGTGAATTGAAGCCCTCTGTCTGAGATTAGATCCTACCTAGTGGCGATGAGGGTGGTTAGAACTAATTACTATTCCACTCTCATCGCGTCATCAGATAACCGCCTGGCCGCCCTCTTCAGGGTGACCCGCTCTCTCCTTCAATTGAGGGGAGGCAGGGACCCCCTGGAGGGGAGGGCCGAGGATTTTGCGCAGTATCTGTATGACAAAGTCGCTCGGATCCGGGAAGGCTTGGACTCCGACTGGTTGGCCCAGGGGGAGGAGA
>NW_015388245.1:102969-119370 GCF_001527695.2 Protobothrops mucrosquamatus | reverse complement strand
AAACGCACCATTTCATGCTTCTGGAGATGACTAGCAGGAGAATTTATAGGTGTAGGTAGCAATTTGGCTTCTTGACAGGAAGAAAACGGTCTCTAGATCTGTGCAATAAGGAGCTGAAAAGTTCCCTAAGATGCTACTTGTTGTAGGATGAATTCCTTTCTGTTTGGATTAGTGATTCAAATACATACCAAGCGTTTCTCCTTTCATTCCACATAGCTGAACTTAGCTCAGGAAAAAAAGCCAATTTGCTTTATGCTTCATCTCTAAATATACAGTGATAAAATAAGGTAACTAGAGACCTACCTGTGAGTGCAGAAATAACAGCGTGCATCTAAGACCTATATCAGTGATGGAGAACCTTTTAGAGACCGAGTGCCCAAACTGAAACCCAAAACCCACTTATGTATCGTCGGGTGCCGTGTGGGTGTGGCCAATTGGGTGGGTGTGGCCAATTGGGTGGATGTGGCCCATTGGGTGGGCGTGGCTGCGCTGGTAACGGCAGACCGGGTGGGACTAAAAAGTTCAATCAATCAATCTCAACTTTGCGAGATCTTTTTTTTTCCCGTGAGAAGTTGAAATTGATTGATTGATTGATTGAACTTTTTTTTTTTTTGCACACATCGGTGGAGGCCTAAAGCGAAAAGGTTTTATAAAACCCAGCTGAAGGCCTAGGACTGGGGTGACAGCATGTGTGCCCACAGAGAGGGCTCTGCATGCCACATAGGTTCGCCAGCATGGACCACCTATATGGTCCTTCAAAAGAATGACAATTTAGGATTACAAGATGGCACTTAAATGAATCCAGATTGAGACTATAGAGAACCCTGGAGATGATTCTGGAAAACATGGTGGCTTTTTAGCAAAACATGATTTAACCCAAGAGAACGTTAAAAAAAAATTAAACTGGCTCTGCCTTAACTCCTATAGTTAAGGGACCCACATATTTGCCCGTCTCAATATATGTAGTCCTTGACTTGCAACCATTTGTTTAATGACCGTTCAAAATTACTACGGCACTGAAAAAAGTGACCTACAACCAGCGCCTCGGCATAGTCAGCTGATTCTATCGCTGACTATAGGGGGCGAAACTCTGGCCCCCTCAGAGAGGGCACGCAACTTGGGAGTCCTCCTGGATTCACGGCTGACATTGGACAATCACTTGTCGGCCGTGACCAGGGGGGCGTTTTATCAGGTTCGCCTGATACACCAGTTGCGGCCTTTTCTGGACCGGGACGCCTTGCGCACAGTCACTCAGGCTCTCATCACCTCCCGCCTGGACTACTGCAATGCTCTCTACATGGGGCTCCCCTTGAGGAGCATCCGGAGGCTCCAGCTAGTCCAGAATGCGGCCGCGCGGGCGGTGTTGGGAGGGACTCGTCGCTCCCATATAACACCGCTTTTGCGNATTGGCCTAGGGGGGGATTTTATAGGGATTTTAAAGGGATTTTATAATTTTTCTAATACAGGTTATTTAATATATATTTTAATTTGGCTTTTAGATATTTATTGTATAGCTCTGTTTTTACTTACCTGTAAGCCGCCCTGAGTCCCTCGGGAGAAGGGCGGGGTATAAATTAAAGTAATAATAATAATAATAATAATTATACGTTGTGAGGCCCCATGAAATCGGTATACATTTTGCACAAACAGTTTAGCTAAAGTTTTTGCAGTTGGGATCTTGGGGCATAGAATGAAATGAACTTGTCTAGAAAACAAATCTGTTATGACCCAAATTACAGTGTTTCCAACACTTTCAGGCAGTTCCACAATAAAATCCATAGAAATCTCTCTCCAGGGTGCTGATGGACTTGCTACGGGTTGAAGCAGTCCTGGAGATTTTCCTTGCCGCCGTTTAGCTGCTGCGCATGTGGGGCAGCTGGCTACATAGCTTTCTATGTCCTTTTTCAATGTAGGCCACCAGAACTGCCTCTTCATGAGATGTAAGGTTTTCAGAAATCCAAAATGCCCAGCAGTTTTGGAGTCATGTCCTGCTTGTATTACTTTAAGACTTGAGGATGCTGGAACATAAAGTTTTTTCTCCAGTCCAGACTAATCCATCCTTTAACACACACAGGTTATTATGGTTTTGAAACCATTCATCGGATTCTAACGCAATTTTAAAGTCCTGCAACAAAGTTTTACCCATAGGAGTGACAGATCTCGATTGGACCCTAGTGGTTACAGGGGCTGCTAACTGATGTGGATATAAAAGTGGTTTAGTCACTTCTGCTTTTTTGCTGTTATATTGTGGTAGTCTGGACAATGTGTCAGCCAAAAAATTCTTTCCCCCAAGGAGGTAATGGGTAGTGAAGTTAAAATGATGAAAGTGTTGGGACCACCTTGCCTGTTTGGGCAAGAGTTTCCTAGAGTTTTCATCACTTCAATATTTTTATGATCAGTCCATACTTGAAACGGTATTTTACTCCCTTCCAGGAAATGCCTCCAAGTGAGGAGAGCCCATCGTACAGCATAGGCCTCCTTCTAACAAGCTGCCCACCTCAATTCAGTCTCTGATAATTTCCTAGAGGTGTAAGCGCAAGGTTGCAACTGTCCTTTATTTCTTTGTAGTAAAACTGCTCCCACAGCCACATCGCTGGCATCAGCTTGGATTATAAATGGCTGTTCTGGATCTGGATATTTCAGAACCGGCTCCACAGAGAATAGTCTCTTAAGTTTCTCAAAAACTGCTTGACACTCTCCTGTCCATTTTAATGATTAACTGGGCTTTGGCTTATCTCCCCCTTGGGTCTTTAACAAGTTTGTGATTGGGAGGGAAATCTGTGCAAAGGACGGGATGAATTGTCTGTAGAAATTCGCAAATCTTAGGAAACTTTGGAGTTGTTTCCTGGTTTTTGGAGGACCCCAGTCCAAGACTGCTCTCACTTTCTCTGGGTCCATTTCTATGCTTTCGTTGGATATATAATAGTCCAAGTAATCAATACAATCTTTCTGGAATTCACATTTTGACAATTTGGCATACAGTTTGGCAGAGCGCAGCTTTTTAAATACCACTCTGACTAATTTAATGTGTTCATCCTTTGTTTCGGTGTAGATAAGGATGTCATCCAAGTAAACCAAAACCCCTTTATATAGGTGCTCATGTAGAACTTTGTTGATTGATTGCATGAATACTATAGGAGTCCCTTGAAGCCCAAAAGGTAGAACTTTAAATTGGAAGCAATCCAATGGGCAGTTGAAGGTGATTTTCCATTCGTCCCCTTTCTTTATTCAAATGTAGTAATAAGCTTCTCTCAAGTCTAGCTTGGAGAAAGTTTTCCCTTTGGACAAGTGTGCTAACATATCTTTCATTAAAGGTAATGGATATATGTTTTCCACAACACAGCATTCAGACTCTTATAATCCATGCACAGATGAAGAGAGCAATCTTTCTTTTCTTTGAATAATACAGGGGGCTGCTACCCATGGTCTAGCTGGCTCTATAAAACCCTGTTCTAAATTCTTTTTGATGAATTTTCCCAATTCGTCTAATTCCCTGGGAGTCATAGAATAGATTTTTGGTTTTCGCAGTTTTGCCCCTGGAATGATTTCAATAGCACAGTCTGTGGGCTGGTGAGGGGGGAGTTCATCTGCTCTCTGCTCACTGAACACCTCAGTCAAATCTCAGTATTCTATTGGGAGGTTTTGCAGGTCTGACTCACTGAGGGTGGAGGCAAAATCACGGTGTAATCCACATCTCCCACTATTTTCTTTAGAGATGGGCGGGGCTTCCCCATGAAGGAATTTTAACCGTCCTTCCCTCCAGTTGATCATGGGGTTCCACTTCTTTAGCCAAGCCAAGCCCAAAACTAATGGCCACTCCATCCCTGGTGCCACAATAAATACTAGAGTCTCTGTGTGGTCCCCAGGTTGATATGTAAAGGTCTGGTGGCA
Organism: Protobothrops mucrosquamatus; assembly: GCF_001527695.2. Taxonomy (NCBI): domain Eukaryota; kingdom Metazoa; phylum Chordata; class Lepidosauria; order Squamata; family Viperidae; genus Protobothrops; species Protobothrops mucrosquamatus. The sequence goes on along the minus strand of NW_015388245.1, from coordinate 115,479 downwards.
AAACTGGCAGGCACTCCCCCTGCAACCAAGATGTCAAGTTGGCAAAAGGTAATTGGAGTTTTAGCCTCCTGAGGGGTATCCACAATTTCCCCACTAGTTCTGGGCTAATCATGTATTGGATACACCCCAAGTCCATCAAGCCAGCTAATTTTACTGTCTGCCCAGTGCCAGGTATGGAAAATTCTAGGGGCACTGTTATAGGGTCAATTGGACCACTCACCAATGGGTCATTTTTGTAGTCGCTCTCTGTCCCCTCTAGGTCATTGTAGTGTGGAGTCGGAGCTCTACTTTCCCGGTTGTGGTCACGGGGGAGCTCTATGACTTCTTCGGACTTCTTCTCAGTTTCCCTGGGGTGCGGTGAGGCTCTTGGAGGTCTTCCAGCCAATAGATGGAAGGTGTCTTGCTGCGGCATTCCACGGCTTGATGTCCCTCTTTACCATACTTGAAGCAGACAGTGCTGCTGGATGGGGCAGGCGAACCTCATGCAGTTTCCCCTCGCTTCTCTGACTGCCGCTTGAAGCTTGGTCTCACCAGACGAGGTAGGTGTTTGCATTGATTGATCTCTACTTCCTCAGCTAGCAGGCACTAGTTGTACAGCAGTCCCGGGGCTCCACAAGCTACGCAGGCATTATATAGCTCTTTGTAGAGCCCATCCTGGAAACAGCTTACCAGAATGTCTTCCAGCCAGTGAAGGCAACTGGCCAATTCTCTGAACTCTTCAGTATACTCAGTGACTGGTCTTCCTTGCTTCACTGTCTTTATGCACTCCCGGGCTTTCTTGTCTGCCAGTTGTCTTCAAACCGTCTGCGAAGAGCAACTATAAAACTTGAAATTCCTCAATTTGGCTGTTGTCAGAACCCATATTTTAAAGGGCCTTTTCCTCCTTTCTAAATCCAAAATGCATTCTCTTCTCTCCCTGGGTTCTGCCATACTCCTGGAGGGGAAGGGGAAAGCGCTTGAGGGTTATTGCCTTGTTTCCTCTATCACTATAATGTAACACTTTGCTGTTTCTGTGTTTCTTCTTCTGTGAACTTTCTGTCCCCTGTTGTCAGCTAGTAAAGGGGGGAGGAGAACTGTTTTATCTCCGCATTGCAAGGGAGGTGCGAAGAGCTGCCTAAACATCATTGCAGCCTGGAGACGGTCTGATGTTATCTCCTTTTTCCCACAACAAACTTAACACCTTGGGATTGGACTGTTTGAACTGACCAGAGGAATTATGGGGTGGGGTTATGCTTGGGATACTTTTTACTTATTGATCTGGTGGGAAACCCTCGGATCCTGTCTATTATGCCTGCTATCAGCTTCTCCAAATAAAAGCTCCTTTTGGAAGAAACCTACTTTCTTAGGATGAGGTATTGAAGTGGGCCCTGACATTAGACAGGATCGGCAGTAATAGTCAGTCCAGAAGGAAAGCCCTTACCAGAGGACTTCACAAGACCTTGTCAGACAATGGAGCAGGGAAAAAAGAGTCCACTGCAAAGGGGGAGCCCCCCTGCCGGCCAGACCTCTGCAAGCTATCCAGCTCTGAGTCTTCCTACTCATCGGAAAAGGAGGTAGTGGAGGTGCGCAGCCACAAACCTTGGTGGTTGATGGGTGTCGGGAAGAAGGATGACTGGGAGAAAAAGCTGAGGAAGGTGACACTCCAACGAGGCAGCTACCAGCCAGGCTGGAAGGAGGAGATGGAAAGATCCCTCCATCTCAGCGAGGATGAGGAAGACCGCCCAGGGCATTTGAGCTGGTTGCTGGAGCAGGCAATTGGCATGATGAAGATAGCCCTAGACTCCCCGAAGGAGGAGAAACCAGAACCCTACATTGGAACCCTCCGTTTGGGTTGTGGAAAGAAGGACACCAAGGGTGAGTCCGAAGCTGAAGCCCCAGGACATCCAGTGAGATAGATGAACCCACTGTGGTCGCCGTTACTGCCCCTACCCCTGGTGAGCAGATGCTGCACACTGAGAGGGAAGATGCCACAGATGCAAGAAGAGGCAGCGCTCTATTCAAAAGTTCCCACCACTCGATGTGAAGTTCCAGGGCAAGCCACGATGCCTGGGGTTCTTCCTAACCCACATTTTAAACTACATGGAGAAGTACGGTTGAGACATTCCCACCGATCATGCCAGAATCCGCATTGTGCAAGCTGCCCTGGATGGCATCACAGCAGACTGGGTCATGGATCTCTATGACGCTGACGCCCCGGAACTATTGAACTTCAATCAGTTCATGTTCTCCCTCAGGCGCAGGTTCGAAAACCCATTAGCAGACCAAAAAGCCCATGAAAGAATAAAAACAGTGAAGCAGGGCAGACAACCAGTGGCTGAGTATACCAGGAGGGGTATCTTGCTCAACCCCCAACTGAGGGGTATCAGTTCCCCCCAACCGCCCAGTGAGGAAAGGGAACTCCGGCCTACACAGCAGGAGCGTCCAACTCATCCGACGATAACTCCAAAGATGAACCCCTGGTAAGTGGACCCATCACACCCCTCACCAGGACGGTAACTGTACTAGCCCCCACCATGCCCAAAGCTGTAGAAGTCAGGGTACTAATTGACTCTGGGTATACCCGGTGCCTTATCAGCCCAACACTAGTGGGGAATCTAGGCATACCGGTGAGGAGGCTGAAGAAACCGATCTCATTCAGTCAATTAGATGGGTCCATAGCAGGGGGGATGCCGGCCACTTTAGCAATGTTACCACTCCAACTCATCCTGGGGGATCACATAGAGACTATAACATTTGTAGTGACGCCTGGCATGGAGTGCCCCATAATCCTAAGCATGGTGTGGCTAGCCAAATGGATTGGAGAACAGTAGAACTTAGGTTCCCAAAAGGGGAATCTACCAGAGCACCAACACAAAACCCCACCAGGGAAGCCCCGGCAGAGAAAGCGGTGGTTGGGGGCGAAAAGGAACTACCCAAAATACCCAAAGAATACAGGGACCTAGCTGAAGTATTCAGCAAAGAGAGGTTTGGATGAATTACCACCGCATTGACCTACGGACTGTGCCATAGAGATCTGACCAGGGGCAAAGCTCTCAAAACCCAGGCTATATTCTATGAGCCCCCAAGAATTAGAGGAGATGCAGAAATTCATAGATAAAAATCTAGAACAGGGGTTCATCCAACTAGCTAAACCAAAAATGGCTGCCCCTGTGTTGTTCAGGGAAAAGAAAGATGGGTCACTTTGTCTATGTGTGGACTATAGGGTTCTGAACATCATAAGTGAAAGCAATCTGTACCCATTACCCCTCATGAAAGACATGCTATCCCATCTGTCAAAAGGGAAGATCTTTACCAAATTAGACCTCAGGAAGGCATATTACTGAATCAGAATCAAGGAAGGAGACAAATGGAAAACTGCATTTAATTGTCCACTGGGGTGTTACCAATTCCGAGTCTTACCGTTCAGACTACAAGGGGCCCCAGCTGTCTTTATGCAGCTGATAAATGATGTATTAAGGGAGCACCTACACAAGGACGTGCTAGTTTACCTGGACAATATCCTTATATTCACAGAGACCATGGAAGAGCATGTAAAATTGGTTAGGGCAGTCCTAAACAAACTGCGGGTAGCCCATCTCTATGCTAAACTGTCTAAATGTGAATTCCACAAAGAGAAAATAGACTACCTGGGATATCGCATCTCCCCCAAGGGCATAGAAATGGACCCTGAGAAAGTCAGGGTGGTGTCAGAATGGGCACCACCCCGCACAAGAAAGCAATTGCAAAGCTTCCTGGGGTTCGCCAATTTCTATCGCCAATTTATTCCCTCATTTGCTCAAATAGCCCTACCCATTATAATCTTGTTAAAGACCAAAGGGGAAGGCAAACCTAAACTCTTTTTTAAGGGATGCAGGATGTCAGAACCCATATTTTAAAGGGGTTTCCTTTCCCATATTTCCTCCTTTCTAAATCCAAAATGCATTCTCTTCTCTCCCTGGGTTCTGCCATACTCCTAGCGGGGAGGGGGGAAGCGCTTGAGGGTTATTGCTTTGTTTCCTCTATCACTATAATGTAACACTTTGCTGTTTCTACGTTTCTTCTTCTGTGAACTTTCTCTCCCCTGTTGTCAGCTAGTAAAGGGGGGAGGAAAATGGAATATACCTCTGGCAACTGTTTTATCTCCGCATTGCAAGGGAAGGTGCGAAGAGCTGCCTAAACATTGCTGCAGCCTGGAGATGGCCTGATGTTATCTCCTTTTCCCCCACAATGAACTTAACATCTTGGGATTGGACTGTTTGAACTGACCAGATGAACTATGGGGTGGGATTATGCTTGGGATACTTTTTACTTATCGATCTGATGGGAAACCCTCAGATCCTGTATATTATGCCTGCTATCAGCTTCTCCTAATAAAAGCTCCTTTTGGAAGAAACCACTTCCACGAGTTCTACTTTCTTAGGATGAGGTATTGAAGTGGGCCCTGACAGGTACGTTGCAATTGTATAGGGTCATCATCCAGTCAGCAGCTCCACCTTCCAGAACTAGAGTAACCACCTGGACCTTGTAGACATTGGTAGCAGTGTTCTCCCATAAATTTGCATGTAGGTGAACACTTAGGCCAGGAAATACCTCAATTGCTTCAGGTCTCCATCAAACTTCACTCCGATTGGAATCAGTTTCACCTCAGCTGGTTGGAGTGGCCTGCCTCTGGTTCCTTGAGACAGATGGCCTTGCCACGGTGCTGCCTCCTGGCCTCCAGCCGCTGCTGTTTCTTTGACCTCTGATTCCTCTTCCTCTGATTCACCTCCAACTCTTCTCCATTTTGGGGTATTCTTTCAGCTGCATTTTAAACTCATCGAGTGACTTTTTCATGTATTCCATCAATGCTTCCATTGTCCCTGATTTCGACTCTTCCTTTTCTCCATCTTTGTCAGGAGGGGCAGGTTTTGGATTTTTTTTCTTCCCTCCACCTCGAGTAAGGTGACTTTTGGTGCTTTCTCTTCCCATCCTTCTTTCTTTCCAACCCCGAGTGACCATCTGGCTCGATCTTCTTCACCAGAAGGCCCGGCTTCTTCCAGGTCCCTGGAAAGGCCTTCATCTGGTTTCAAGCAGAGGAGATCTTCAGACCATTTCTCAGTCTGGAACTCCTCCATGTGGGATTCAGTTATGACTCCCCCGGCAGAACAGCAGCTTCTCCAGGTTAAGTATTATGCAGATCTCACCTTATGTAAGGACCCATCTCAGCTAACCACCCAAGAAAGCAGAACTCTTAAAATAGGCATTGTCTCAGAAAGAACTTTTATTAGGGGCTAGTGACAGTAGGAAAGTCAAGGCGAGATCTGGGGAAAATCCCGGTCAAATGGTATAATTAAACTAGCAATCTTCCTCCTCCCACCAAAGTCATAATGTCCATTTGAAATTCAACCAATCCACAGGTGGCACAATGTTTGGGTAACTGGCACAAGTTGGCGCACATCGCAAGGTCATCTCCAGTTTCGTTTCTCTGTAACTGTCTCCTGATAAGGGAGGCACTTTCATCTCTCAAATGGATAGAGGCAGGAGAGAAAGGATAGAAAGCGAAAGTTATCCCAAGCAAGTCCCCCCCCCTCCCAGCAGAATGGCAGGCCCCAAACAAGAGCAGATATGCAGGGAAAGCAATAAGGGTTTGGGGATCTAACACTATCTCTCACATCATGAAATCTATCCAGTATATTGGATTTTATATCTTTCTTATTTATGTAAAACTTTATCACATCTGAATATCTTTTAATTCTTCATATTAAAATGTCACAGAAATATATTACTACATCTCAGATATGGTTCCTTTGAAACTGGAGCCTCCTGTTATTGTATTAATATTTTCCAATTTACTTAAAATTAAATTGGCAATGATTAACTAAAATTAAAATGCCAACTAATTAATTAAATTTATTAGATTAAATTAAATTAATTAAATTACATTTATTAATTAAAATCAAATGGCAGCTAATTGGCTAAATTATTATAATTTCAAAAAGCAAATGAGTTTTAAGCCTATTTTAATCTGAAGGAATATTCATAATTCTTTGACATAACTAAGTGTAAAGTGGAGTAAGGCATACAGGCATATATTCCTGGCCTATATCCCACAAAGGGAAAAAAGACATTTTTAGAAGATAAATTTAAGTTTCTATTGTCTCAATTTGTATTAATCCCGTATTTACTCTTGGACAATAAATAAATTTTGATTGATTGCTACTCATCCTTGGCTAGATAATGAAATGCAAAGTGTTATACAGAAAATGTATAATCAGCTTTTTATTAAGACAGATTTTTCATTAACATGTTTAACAGCAGATATTTTGGGAATCAGGAGAAAAAAACAGGTATATTGTTGGTACAGCAATAAATTCAGAAATTTAGTCCAATGAACCACGATAATATCAATCTGGAGATAACAACTTTAAAAATCCTTAATAAAATAAGATTTGATGGAAAATTAGACTTTTTATCAAATACTTTTTTCCTGATTAAAGCTATTTTCTGAGTTGATCTTAATGGATTTAATTGAACAAATTATTAATAGTTTGAGGAATGCCAAACCCAAGGCCCAGATGATTTTCTCACAGAATTGTATAGAACATATAGATATTCTGGCCCATAGTTGAATACTAAATCTTTTTAAATATTTTGGGTATAATTAATGTTTTGAAAAAAGTGCTTTGCCTGAGGTAATTTGTTCTATATTTGTTCTATTTGTTCTATATTCATAAAATATATTTTCAGAAATATAACACGTTTTTAGATTTATTAGGGAAAACACTTCCATATTTTTTTAATAAATGAATCTTTAATGGCCAGTTAATAAAGGAGGATTGCCTACATTTTTCAGGTTTAAGATTATACCAAAGACACAACTTCTTTCTTAGAGTTAGGATGGCTATTAGTGTAAGGCATTATCTTTCTTATTATTCTCTGAGGTGGAATGATGTCAAGGAATAAACAGCAATTTCTGACTTCTGGGTTATTAATAGAATAGAATAGAATAGAATAGAATAGAATAGAATAGAATAGAATAGAATAGAATAGAATAGAATAGAATAGAGCTGGAAGGGACCTTTGAGGTCGTCTATTCCAGCCCCCTGCTCAAGTAGGAGAACCTATATTATCTCAGACAAGTGACTGTCTAGCCTCTTCTTAAAAATCTCCAATGGAAAAGAGCTTTCCATAACAAAGGAAAAAACTTTTTATTGACTATTTTTATTTTTGGTTACTTGGGGGCCCTGGAAAAATCCTTATCATAAAACTTTATTATTATATCTTCTAAGCTGGAGAATATTGTTTTCCTATGTCTTGGACTTATTTTGTTAAAGGGATAAATCTTTATTGTTTGAAAAAAAAAAACTCTATGAGAAGCCGGAAAAGAGATTTCATAGCTTTTTGACTTTGCTAATCTCATTCTTGGTGTCTGGAAGAGACTTTCATAGTTTACTGAGGACATCTTGTGGTGAAATTTAAAACTGCAACCGTATCTTGTTTGTGTTACTACTGAAATGGAGAAACCATATTCACAACTCAACTATAAACTTATACTGGAAAAAATTTATGAAGCTACTGAGGAAATATGTTCCCAAATAAGAGAGAGAACTGCAGAAATAATAAACAAAAATTCTACTGTGAACTTACAAACTGACCTTCAGACTCTATTTGATCATTCTACAGACCAAAAAGCAATAGAAGAGGAATTAATTTATATACAACCTATGGAGACTTTGGATGACCAGAAAATGATTGTAACTAAACTATCTACAATTGCAAAACTAACAGAAATGGACTTGAAATTACAACTGTTGGAGAATTATGACAACTTTGATAATCATCTACTAATTATAAAATTGGACATGATCGAGTGTTTTATCCAGCAAACAGGAGCCAGGCATCAAAAACAGAGGATGGGAGGTCTTTTACTGACCCAAATGACATTACAAGCAATAACGGGAAATCTATTTGCTGAAATAGAGGCTTTGTTATGGAAACCTGCTTGGCATAAAAAGAAAGCCAGAATAAGACTAAAAAGAGAAATTTAAAATTATTTGTAATGGATTAAAAAGGTTTTGAGAAATATGGATTGATTTAAGGACTAAGATTTAGAGTTGAAAATTTGTGATTATTAGAATATATATGTTAAACAGAGTAAGAATGTACTTTTTGGAATAATATGTTTATTTGTATGAAAATTATTTTGTAATGGAATGAGAATAAGAATATGAAAGAGGTTTTTAGAAATTCGGATTGCTTTAACAACTAATTGAGTGCGTTAAGTTAGTAAGATGATGTTTTGTGTAATAATAGGTGTGTTCTTTTTTTTTAGACATGATAATTATTTGAATGAGATTTAAATGCTATCTGAAGAAATAAGAGAGATTTGTGATAAAATCAATGATTTATGAGATTATGAATTAGAATATATCTGGATTAGTATTTTAGAAGGGTTACCCGAAGTGATAATATGTTTATCTAAGATTAAATTGGACTATGGTAACTGTAAATTAATAAAGTTCAAAACAGGATTAGATTTATAGATATGTAATGTAGAAATGGATTATGTTAATTAGGATATATTATTTGAGGGAAATAGAGAGGGAACATTTAATGTATTTACTTGAGCTATTATATGATTTTGTTTTTGGATGATTGATCACCTAACCACCACGGTGTGTCTTGAGCATTCTGTTGTAAAAGTTAAAAAACCAATAAAATTTGTTATTAAAAAAAATCTCCAGTGATGAAATGCCCATGATTTCTGGAGGCAAGCTGTTCCACTGGTTAATTGTCCTCACTATCAGGAAGTTTCTCCTTAATTCCAGGTTGCTTCTCTCTTTGATCAGTTTCCAACCATTGTTTCTTGTCCTGCCCTCTGGTGCTTTGGAGAATAACATGACCCCCTCTTCTTTGTGGCAGCCCCTCAAATACTGGAACATTGTTATCATGTCTCCCCTATTTCTTCTTTTCTTTAGACTAGCCAAACCCAAGTCCTGTAGCTGTTCTTCGTATGTTTTAGTCTCCAGGTCTTTGATCATCTTAGTTGCTCTTCTCTGATTTTTTTCCAAACTCTCAACATCTTCTTGTGATATGGTGACCAAAATTGGCTGCAGTATTCCAGGTGTGGTCTTAGTAGGGTTTTATAAAGTGGTACTAATCAGTGGTGGGATTCAGCCGGTTCACACCAGTTCGGCAGAAGCAGTAGCTAATTTTTTGTTGCCCAGGCCCAGAACGGACTTCCGGAAGTGGCATCCACACAGAGAACCAGTTGTTTGCATATTTGAATCCCACCACTGGTACTAATACTTTGCGTGATCTTGATTCTATGCCTCTGTTTATACAACCCAGGACTGTATTAGCTGTTTTGGCTGCTGCTGCACATTGCTGGCTCATAGTCAAGTGCTCGTCCACTAGGACTCCAAGGTCCTTCTCACAGTTGCTGTTTTTAAGCCAGGTCTCACCTAATCTGTACTTGTACCTTTGATTTTTCCTGCCTAAATGTAAAACTTTGCTTTTCTCTACATTGAAACTCATTTTGTTGGATAGGGCCTGTTGTGTCCTGAGCCTGCTGAAGCATTCAGCAGGCTCAGAAATGTTGCAAACAGTCCCGGGCAGACCAAAAGCTGCCCGGGACCAGAGTGGCTGTCGCCAGCCTTGTGCACATGCGCAAGGCGCGAAAACAGCCAGCTTCTTATTGGCTGACACTGTCCAGGTTCAGGACCCTATAAAAGGCCTGCGTGCCTTTTGGTTCTTGCTTGGTTGTAAGGAGAAGATCAATAAAGAGATTACTTGTTCATCATGTGTCTTCGTCTAATGCCTAAGAACCGAAAACATAAAACTGGCGATGAAGGTGGGATCCCTGCAAGCAAGAGAAACAAATAGGACTCACCGAGGAAGTCCTGAAGACTAGGAAGATGGCATCCTGCATTCGTGACTCAGCCTGCCAGTACAGCATCGCTGGAGGTAAGCTTGGCAAAAGGACCCTTTCCCCAAATACTAGCTTGCAGAGGAGGCAATTAGCGAAGGCAGTAAAAGTTTATGGTGTCGAAAATTGGCCACTTGATGGACTTTGATATCTCCCACCCAGAGAGATGGAATTTGTACGTAGCAAGGGTGGAGAACTACTTTAGAGTGAATCAAATCAGGGAAGACGGCCTGAAAGCGGCAACTCTTCTGTACGCCTGTGACCAGGAAGCATTTGACATTGCTGAAAATCTGGTGGCCCCTGCACTTCTGGAGTCAGTAACGTATGCTGACTTGAAGAAGATACTGAAGGAACATTTCCAGCCTAAATTGTCTGTCATCACTTGGAGGCACGCATTCGAGCAGAGAGACCAGAGGCTGGGTGAATCTGCTGCGGATTTCATCGCTGCCTTAAGACAAGCGGCCAGGCCTTGTGAGTTCAAGGACCTGGAAGAGAGGCTGCGAGATCATTTTGTGTGTGGCCTATGAAGTAGAGAACTGCAACAGAAGATCTTCGCAAAAGAAGAAGTATCGTTTCAAGATGCCTTAAGAGAGGTTGCAGCTGAAGAAACAGCAGGCAGCACTGTGAAGGCTTTGTGGCTCACCAGGAACCATCCAGCCACCGTGACCGTCCATCAAGAGGATGCTCGAGAAGATCCAGAAGTCGATCCTGAAGAGGAGGTGGACAGACTTCACCAGCCAGCAGAAAGAAGGCGGAAGGGGTGTCCAGACAAGGCCCCAGCATCTCCTCAGTGCTTTGGGTGCGGAGGACGCCACAAGCGAGCTGACTGCAGATTCCGCTCCGCCATTTGCCAGGCATGTGGCAGGCAAGGCCACATTGCCTCCGTCTGTTTGGATCACCAGAAGGTCCAACCTCGGGAAGAATTGCTTCAGAAAGGTACCAGGGTCCCCAGCCAACACAGGGTAGGTTTCTGCACATCACGCAGGAGTATTCTGAGGACAGGGACACACAAGCCCCTTAAGAAAAAGCTTTGCATTGATGTGAAGTTGCAAGGGGTTCCCTTATCGATGGAGTTGGACACAGGGTCCGCTCTATCAATCATTTCACATGACACCTTCAAAAGGATTTGCAGCAGTAGTGGCCTTCGAGTCAAACTCAGGCCATCGAACTTACTCCTCACTGATTTTCAGAATTCCAGAGTCAGTTTGAAGGGGGAGGCTATGCTCAAAGTGCAGCGTAAGGCTTTTCAAGGTCTATTAGATGTGGTGGTAGTTGGGGGTGATCGTATGAGTCTCATTGGACTCGATTGGTTTGAGGCCCTTGGAATCCAAGTGACTGGGCTGCACAGCCTGCAAATGCCAGGCCTTGCAGAAGTCTGCAGGGAGTTTGCTGATGTGTTTAGCTCAGAGCTTGGCTCTTACAAGGGGCATCCCATTGCTCTATGATTAGACCCAACTATCTATTAGGATTAAGCCTAGAAGGGTGCCTTTTGCTCTCAAGAGCAAAATTGATGCAGAGCTGGACAAGCTGCTCCAGCAGGGCATCTTAGAACCTTTGGACTCTAGTCCATGGGAAACCCCCATTGTAACGCCTTTAAAGGCTAATGGAGAAGTACGAATTTGCGCCGACTATAAGTGCACATTGAATAAAGCACTGCAACAGCATGCATATCCAGTGCCGGTGGTAAGTCACATTCTGGCCTCCCTCAAGGGGGGGGCGCCTTTTTGCAAAACTCGATTTGACACAGGCCTATCAACAGCTACCTGTTGATGAGGCAACTGCAGAGGCCCAAACGATTGTAACACACAGGGGGGCTTTTAAGGTTAAAAGACTGCAGTTTGGGGTTAATGTGGCCCCTGGCATATTTCAAAGTGTCATGGAATGCACACTTCATGGTATTCCTGGGGTCTGTCCCTACTTCGATGACGTCCTCGTTGCTGGGGAGTCATCTCAAAATCTAGCAGAAAGATTAAGGGCTGTCTTGCTTCGTTTTCGCCAAGCAGGCCTTAAATTAAAGCAAGACAAATGCAAAATAGGAGTCACTTCCACTGACTTCTTAGGCTTCAGAATTGATGCTCATGGCATTCATCCGGCTGAGTCAAAACTTCAAGCGATTCAACAGGCCCCAAGCCCCAAGTCCAAAAGTGAGCTGCAAGCTTTCTTGGGGTTCCTACATTTCTATCATGCATTTCTCCCACATAAGGCTGCAGTGGCAGAGCCGTTACACTGGCTCTTAGATAAACAAGTTTCATGGCAGTACCAGAAAGGACTGATGAATGGTATGATTACGGTGGAAGAGATTGCAGAGGCAAGTAAGCAACTGAAGGTCGGTAAGGCCCCTGGTACAGATGGGTTTACAGCAATTTATTATAAAAAATTATTGGAAGAAATGTTGGAACCTTTGAGATGTCTATTTAATGATGTCTTAATTGGAGGACAAATACCACCATCTTGGAGATGTGCATTTATTTCACTTATACCTAAGGAGGATCAAGATATGACCCAACCTAAAAATTACAGACCAATATCATTATTGAATACGGATTATAAGATCTTTGCAAAAATACTAGCCAATAGACTAATGCAAGTAATTAAACAGATTATTCATATGGACCAGTCTGGAT